>NW_027617454.1:0-116609 GCF_964187855.1 Myxine glutinosa
CAACACTAACACAAGTGCGAAAAGTGGTTTTTCAACACTATCACAAGTGCAAAAAGTGTTTTTTCCACACTAATACAAGTGCAAAAGTGGTTTCCTGCACCAACACAAGTGCGAAAAGTGGTTTTTCAACACTAACACAAGTGCGAAAAGTGGTTTTTCAACACTAACACAAGTGCAAAAAGTGTTTTTTCCACACTAATACAAGTGCAAAAGTGGTTTCCTGCACCAACACAAGTGCGAAAAGTGGTTTTTCAACACTAACACAAGTGCGAAAAGTGGTTTTTCAACACTAACACAAGTGCGAAAAGTGGTTTTTCAACACTAACACAAGTGCGAAAAGTGGTTTTTCAACACTATCACAAGTGCAAAAAGTGTTTTTTCCACACTAATAGAAGTGCAAAAGTGGTTTCCTGCACCAACACAAGTGCGAAAAGTGGTTTTTCAACACTATCACAAGTGCAAAAAGTGTTTTTTCCACACTAATAGAAGTGCAAAAGTGGTTTCCTGCACCAACACAAGTGCGAAAAGTGGTTTTTCAACACTAACAAGTGCGAAAAGTGGTTTTTCAACACTATCACAAGTGCAAAAAGTATTTTTTCCACACTAATACAAGTGCAAAAGTGGTTTCCTGCACCAACAAAAGTGCGAAAAGTGGTTTTTCAACACTAACACAAGTGCGAAAAGTGGTTTTTCAACACTAACACAAGTGCGAAAAGTGTTTTTGCCACACTAATACAAGTGCAAAAGTGGTTTCCTGCACCAACACAAGTGCGAAAAGTGGTTTTTCAACACTAACACAAGTGCGAAAAGTGGTTTTTCAACACTATCACAAGTGCAAAAAGTGTTTTTTCCACACTAATACAAGTGCAAAAGTGGTTTCCTGCACCAACACAAGTGCGAAAAGTGGTTTTTCAACACTAACACAAGTGCGAAAAGTGGTTTTTCAACACTAACACAAGTGCGAAAAGTGGTTTTTCAACACTATCACAAGTGCAAAAAGTGTTTTTTCCACACTAATACAAGTGCAAAAGTGGTTTCCTGCACCAACACAAGTGCGAAAAGTGGTTTTTCAACACTAACACAAGTGCGAAAAGTGGTTTTTCAACACTATCAAAAGTGCAAAAAGTGTTTTTTCCACACTAATACAAGTGCAAAAGTGGCTTCCTGCACCAACACAAGTGCGAAAAGTGGTTTTTCAACACTAACACAAGTGCGGAAAGTGGTTTTTCAACACTAACAGAAGTGCGAAAAGTGGTTTTTCCACACTAATACAAGTGCAAAAGTTGTTTCCTGCACCAACACAAGTGCGAAAAGTGGTTTTTCAACACTAACACAAGTGCGAAAAGTGGTTTTTCAACACTAACACAAGTGCAAAAAGTGGTTTTTCAACACTATCACAAGTGCAAAAAGTGTTTTTACCACACTAATACAAGTGCAAAAGTGGTTTCCTGCACCAACACAGGTGCGAAAAGTGGTTTTTCAACACTAAAACAAGTGCGAAAAGTGGTTTTCCCACACTAATACAAGCGCAAAAGTGGTTTCCTGCACCAACACAAGTGCGAAAAGTGGTTTTTCAACACGAACACAAGTGCGAAAAGTGGTTTTTCAACACTATCACAAGTGCAAAAAGTGTTTTTACCACACTAATACAAGTGCAAAAGTGGTTTCCTGCACCAACACAAGTGCGAAAAGTGGTTTTTCAACACTAACACAAGTGCGAAAATTGGTTTTTCAACACTAACACAAGTGCGAAAAGTGGTTTTTCAACACTATCACAAGTGCAAAAAGTGTTTTTTCCACACTAATACAAGTGCAAAAGTGGTTTCCTGCACCAACACAAGTGCGAAAAGTGGTTTTTCAACACTAACACAAGTGCGAAAAGTGGTTTTTCAACACTAACACAAGTGTGAAAAGTGGTTTTTCAACACTATCACAAGTGCAAAAAGTTTTTTTTCCACACTAATACAAGTGCAAAAGTGGTTTCCTGCACCAACACAAGTGCGAAAAGTGGTTTTTCAACACTAACACAAGTGCGAAAAGTGGTTTTTAAACACTAACACAAGTGCGAAAAGTGGTTTTTCAACACTATCACAAGTGCAAAAAGTGTTTTTTCCACACTAATACAAGTGCAAAAGTGGTTTCCTGCACCAACACAAGTGTGAAAAGTGGTTTTTCAACACTAACACAAGTGCGAAAAGTGGTTTTTCAACACTATCACAAGTGCAAAAAGTGTTTTTTCCACACTAATACAAGTGCAAAAGTGGTTTCCTGCACCAACACAAGTGCGAAAAGTGGTTTTTCAACACTAACAAGTGCGAAAAGTGGTTTTTCAACACTAACACAAGTGCAAAAAGTGTTTTTACCACACTAATAGAAGTGCAAAAGTGGTTTCCTGCACCAACACAAGTGCGAAAAGTGGTTTTTCAACACTAACAAGTGCGAAAAGTGGTTTTTCAACACTATCACAAGTGCAAAAAGTATTTTTTCCACACTAATACAAGTGCAAAAGTGGTTTCCTGCACCAACAAAAGTGCGAAAAGTGGTTTTTCAACACTAACACAAGTGCGAAAAGTGGTTTTTCAACACTAACACAAGTGCGAAAAGTGTTTTTGCCACACTAATACAAGTGCAAAAGTGGTTTCCTGCACCAACACAAGTGCGAAAAGTGGTTTTTCAACACTAACACAAGTGCGAAAAGTGGTTTTTCAACACTATCACAAGTGCAAAAAGTGTTTTTTCCACACTAATACAAGTGCAAAAGTGGTTTCCTGCACCAACACAAGTGCGAAAAGTGGTTTTTCAACACTAACACAAGTGCGAAAAGTGGTTTTTCAACACTAACACAAGTGCGAAAAGTGGTTTTTCAACACTATCACAAGTGCAAAAAGTGTTTTTTCCACACTAATACAAGTGCAAAAGTGGTTTCCTGCACCAACACAAGTGCGAAAAGTGGTTTTTCAACACTAACACAAGTGCGAAAAGTGGTTTTTCAACACTATCACAAGTGCAAAAAGTGTTTTTTCCACACTAATACAAGTGCAAAACTGGCTTCCTGCACCAACACAAGTGCGAAAAGTGGTTTTTCAACACTAACACAAGTGCGGAAAGTGGTTTTTCAACACTAACAGAAGTGCGAAAAGTGGTTTTTCCACACTAATACAAGTGCAAAAGTTGTTTCCTGCACCAACACAAGTGCGAAAAGTGGTTTTTCAACACTAACACAAGTGCGAAAAGTGGTTTTTCAACACTAACACAAGTGCAAAAAGTGGTTTTTCAACACTATCACAAGTGCAAAAAGTGTTTTTACCACACTAATACAAGTGCAAAAGTGGTTTCCTGCACCAACACAGGTGCGAAAAGTGGTTTTTCAACACTATCACAAGTGCAAAAAGTGTTTTTTCCACACTAATACAAGTGCAAAAGTGGTTTCCTGCACCAACACAAGTGCGAAAAGTGGTTTTTCAACACTAACACAAGTGCGAAAAGTGGTTTTTCAACACTAAAACAAGTGCGAAAAGTGGTTTTCCCACACTAATACAAGCGCAAAAGTGGTTTCCTGCACCAACACAAGTGCGAAAAGTGGTTTTTCAACACGAACACAAGTGCGAAAAGTGGTTTTTCAACACTATCACAAGTGCAAAAAGTGTTTTTACCACACTAATACAAGTGCAAAAGTGGTTTCCTGCACCAACACAAGTGCGAAAAGTGGTTTTTCAACACTAACACAAGTGCGAAAATTGGTTTTTCAACACTAACACAAGTGCGAAAAGTGGTTTTTCAACACTATCACAAGTGCAAAAAGTGTTTTTTCCACACTAATACAAGTGCAAAAGTGGTTTCCTGCACCAACACAAGTGCGAAAAGTGGTTTTTCAACACTAACACAAGTGCGAAAAGTGGTTTTTCAACACTAACACAAGTGTGAAAAGTGGTTTTTCAACACTATCACAAGTGCAAAAAGTTTTTTTTCCACACTAATACAAGTGCAAAAGTGGTTTCCTGCACCAACACAAGTGCGAAAAGTGGTTTTTCAACACTAACACAAGTGCGAAAAGTGGTTTTTAAACACTAACACAAGTGCGAAAAGTGGTTTTTCAACACTATCACAAGTGCAAAAAGTGTTTTTTCCACACTAATACAAGTGCAAAAGTGGTTTCCTGCACCAACACAAGTGTGAAAAGTGGTTTTTCAACACTAACACAAGTGCGAAAAGTGGTTTTTCAACACTATCACAAGTGCAAAAAGTGTTTTTTCCACACTAATACAAGTGCAAAAGTGGTTTCCTGCACCAACACAAGTGCGAAAAGTGGTTTTTAAACACTAACACAAGTGCAAAAAGTGGTTTTTCAACACTAACACAAGTGCGAAAAGTGGTTTTTCCACACTAATACAAGTGCAAAAGTGGTTTCCTGCACCAACACAAGTGCGAAAAGTGGTTTTTCCACACTAATACAAGTGCAAAAGTGGTTTCCTGCACCAACACAAGTGCGAAAAGTGGTTTTTCAACACTAACACAAGTGCGAAAAGTGGTTTTTCAACACTATCACAAGTGCAAAAAGTGTTTTTACCACACTAATACAAGTGCAAAAGTGGTTTCCTGCACCAACACAAGTGCGAAAAGTGGTTTTTCAACACTAACACAAGTGCGAAAAGTGGTTTTTCAACACTAACACAAGTGCGAAAAGTGGTTTTTCCACACTAATACAAGTGCAAAAGTTGTTTCCTGCACCAACACAAGTGCGAAAAGTGGTTTTTCAACACTAACACAAGTGCGAAAAGTGGTTTTTCAACACTAACACAAGTGCGAAAAGTGGTTTTTCAACACTAACACAAGTGCGAAAAGTGGTTTTTCAACACTATCACAAGTGCAAAAAGTGTTTTTTCCACACTAATACAAGTGCAAAAGTGGTTTCCTGCACCAACACAAGTGCGAAAAGTGGTTTTTCAACACTAACACAAGTGCGAAAAGTGGTTTTTCAACACTAACACAAGTGCGAAAAGTGGTTTTTCAACACTATCACAAGTGCAAAAAGTGTTTTTTCCCCGCTAATACAAGTGCAAAAGTGGTTTCCTGCACCAACACAAGTGCGAAAAGTGGTTTTTCAACACTAACACTAGTGCGAAAAGTGGTTTTTCAACACTATCACAAGTGCAAAAAGTGTTTTTTCCACACTAATACAAGTGCAAAAGTGGTTTCCTGCACCAACACAAGTGCGAAAAGTGGTTTTTCAACACTAACACAAGTGCGAAAAGTGGTTTTTCAACACTAACACAAGTTCGAAAAGTGTTTTTTTCCACACTAATACATGTGCAAAAGTGGTTTCCTGCACCAACACAAGTGCGAAAAGTGGTTTTTCAACACTAACACAAGTGCGAAAAGTGGTTTTTCAACACTATCACAAGTGCAAAAAGTGTTTTTTCCACACTAATACAAGTGCAAAAGTGGTTTCCTGCACCAACACAAGTGCGAAAAGTGGTTTTTCAACACTAACACAAGTGCGAAAAGTGGTTTTTCAACACTAACACAAGTGCAAAAAGTGTTTTTTCCACACTAATACAAGTGCAAAAGTGGTTTCCTGCACCAACACAAGTGCGAAAAGTGGTTTTTCAACACTAACACAAGTGCGAAAAGTGGTTTTTCAACACTAACACAAGTGCGAAAAGTGGTTTTTCCACACTAATACAAGTGCAAAAGTGGTTTGGTTTCCTGCACCAACACAAGTGCGAAAAGTGGTTTTTCAACACTAACACAAGTGCGAAAAGTGTTTTTTCCACACTAACACAAGTGCGAAAAGTGTTTTTTCCACACTAATACAAGTGCAAAAGTGGTTTCATGCACCAACACAAGTGCGAAAAGTGGTTTTTCAACACTAACACAAGTGCGAAAAGTGGTTTTTCAACACTAACACAAGTGCGAAAAGTGGTTTTTCAACACTAACACAAGTGCAAAAGTGGTTTTTCAACACTACCACAAGTGCAAAAAGTGTTTTTTCCACACTAATACAAGTGCAAAAGTGGTTTCCTGCACCAACACAAGTGCGAAAAGTGGTTTTTCAACACTAACACAAGTGCGAAAAGTGGTTTTTCAACACTAACACAAGTGCGAAAAGTGGTTTTTCCACACTAATACAAGTGCAAAAGTGGTTTCCTGCACCAACACAAGTGCGAAAAGTGGTTTTTCAACACTAACACAAGTGCAAAAAGTGGTTTTTCAACACTATCACAAGTGCAAAAAGTGTTTTTACCACACTAATACAAGTGCAAAAGTGGTTTCCTGCACCAACACAAGTGCGAAAAGTGGTTTTTCAACACTATCATAAGTGCAAAAAGTGTTTTTTCCACACTAATACAAGTGCAAAAGTGGTTTCCTGCACCAACACAAGTGTGAAAAGTGGTTTTTCAACACTAACACAAGTGCGAAAAGTGGTTTTTCAATACTAACACAAGTGCGAAAAGTGTTTTTCCACACTAATACAAGTGCAAAAGTGGTTTCCTGCACCAACACAAGTGCAAAAAGTGGTTTTTCAACATTAACACAAAGTGCGAAAAGTGGTTTTTCAACACTATCACAAGTGCAAATAGTGTTTTTTCCACACTACTACAAGTGCAAAAGTGGTTTCCTGCACCAACACAAGTGCGAAAAGTGGTTTTTCAACACTAACACAAGTGCGAAAAGTGGTTTTTCAACACTAACACAAGTGCGAAAAGTGGTTTTTCAACACTATCACAAGTGCAAAAAGTGTTTTTTCCACACTAATACAAGTGCAAAAGTGGCTTCCTGCACCAACACAAGTGCGAAAAGTGGTTTTTCAACACTAACACAAGTGCGAAAAGTGGTTTTTCAACACTAACACAAGTGCGAAAAGTGGTTTTTCCACACTAATATAAGTGCAAAAGTTGTTTCCTGCACCAACACAAGTGCGAAAAGTGGTTTTTCAACACTAACACAAGTGCGAAAAGTGGTTTTTCAACACTAACACAAGTGCGAAAAGTGGTTTTTCAACACTAACACAAGTGCGAAAAGTGGTTTTTCAACACTATCACAAGTGCAAAAAGTGTTTTTTCCACACTAATACAAGTGCAAAAGTGGTTTCCTGCACCAACACAAGTGCGAAAAGTGGTTTTTCAACACTAACACAAGTGCGAAAAGTGGTTTTTCAACACTAACACAAGTGCAAAAAGTGGTTTTTCAACACTATCACAAGTGCAAAGAGTGTTTTTACCACACTAATACAAGTGCAAAAGTGGTTTCCTGCACCAACACAAGTGCGAAAAGTGGTTTTTCAACACTAACACAAGTGCGAAAAGTGGTTTTTCAACACTAACACAAGTGCAAAAAGTGTTTTTTCCACACTAATACAAGTGCAAAAGTGGTTTCCTGCACCAACACAAGTGCGAAAAGTGGTTTTTCAACACTAACACAAGTGCGAAAAGTGGTTTTTCAACACTAACACAAGTGCGAAAAGTGGTTTTTCAACACTAACACAAGTGCGAAAAGTGGTTTTTCAACACTATCACAAGTGCAAAAAGTATTTTTTCCACACTAATACAAGTGCAAAAGTGGTTTCCTGCACCAACAAAAGTGCGAAAAGTGGTTTTTCAACACTAACACAAGTGCGAAAAGTGGTTTTTCAACACTAACACAAGTGCGAAAAGTGTTTTTGCCACACTAATACAAGTGCAAAAGTGGTTTCCTGCACCAACACAAGTGCGAAAAGTGGTTTTTCAACACTAACACAAGTGCGAAAAGTGGTTTTTCAACACTATCACAAGTGCAAAAAGTGTTTTTTCCACACTAATACAACTGCAAAAGTGGTTTCCTGCACCAACACAAGTGCGAAAAGTGGTTTTTCAACACTAACACAAGTGCGAAAAGTGGTTTTTCAACACTAACACAAGTGCGAAAAGTGGTTTTTCAACACTATCACAAGTGCAAAAAGTGTTTTTTCCACACTAATACAAGTGCAAAAGTGGTTTCCTGCACCAACACAAGTGCGAAAAGTGGTTTTTCAACACTAACACAAGTGCGAAAAGTGGTTTTTCAACACTATCACAAGTGCAAAAAGTGTTTTTTCCACACTAATACAAGTGCAAAAGTGGCTTCCTGCACCAACACAAGTGCGAAAAGTGGTTTTTCAACACTAACACAAGTGCGGAAAGTGGTTTTTCAACACTAACAGAAGTGCGAAAAGTGGTTTTTCCACACTAATACAAGTGCAAAAGTTGTTTCCTGCACCAACACAAGTGCGAAAAGTGGTTTTTCAACACTAACACAAGTGCGAAAAGTGGTTTTTCAACACTAACACAAGTGCAAAAAGTGGTTTTTCAACACTATCACACGTGCAAAAAGTGTTTTTACCACACTAATACAAGTGCAAAAGTGGTTTCCTGCACCAACACAGGTGCGAAAAGTGGTTTTTCAACACTATCACAAGTGCAAAAAGTGTTTTTTCCACACTAATACAAGTGCAAAAGTGGTTTCCTGCACCAACACAAGTGCGAAAAGTGGTTTTTCAACACTAACACAAGTGCGAAAAGTGGTTTTTCAACACTAACACAAGTGCGAAAAGTGGTTTTTCAACACTATCACAAGTGCAAAAAGTGTTTTTTCCACACTAATACAACTGCAAAAGTGGTTTCCTGCACCAACACAAGTGCGAAAAGTGGTTTTTCAACACTAACACAAGTGCGAAAAGTGGTTTTTCAACACTAACACAAGTGCGAAAAGTGGTTTTTCAACACTATCACAAGTGCAAAAAGTGTTTTTTCCACACTAATACAAGTGCAAAAGTGGTTTCCTGCACCAACACAAGTGCGAAAAGTGGTTTTTCAACACTAACACAAGTGCGAAAAGTGGTTTTTCAACACTATCACAAGTGCAAAAAGTGTTTTTTCCACACTAATACAAGTGCAAAAGTGGCTTCCTGCACCAACACAAGTGCGAAAAGTGGTTTTTCAACACTAACACAAGTGCGGAAAGTGGTTTTTCAACACTAACAGAAGTGCGAAAAGTGGTTTTTCCACACTAATACAAGTGCAAAAGTTGTTTCCTGCACCAACACAAGTGCGAAAAGTGGTTTTTCAACACTAACACAAGTGCGAAAAGTGGTTTTTCAACACTAACACAAGTGCAAAAAGTGGTTTTTCAACACTATCACACGTGCAAAAAGTGTTTTTACCACACTAATACAAGTGCAAAAGTGGTTTCCTGCACCAACACAGGTGCGAAAAGTGGTTTTTCAACACTATCACAAGTGCAAAAAGTGTTTTTTCCACACTAATACAAGTGCAAAAGTGGTTTCCTGCACCAACACAAGTGCGAAAAGTGGTTTTTCAACACTAACACAAGTGCGAAAAGTGGTTTTTCAACACTAAAACAAGTGCGAAAAGTGGTTTTCCCACACTAATACAAGCGCAAAAGTGGTTTCCTGCACCAACACAAGTGCGAAAAGTGGTTTTTCAACACGAACACAAGTGCGAAAAGTGGTTTTTCAACACTATCACAAGTGCAAAAAGTGTTTTTACCACACTAATACAAGTGCAAAAGTGGTTTCCTGCACCAACACAAGTGCGAAAAGTGGTTTTTCAACACTAACACAAGTGCGAAAATTGGTTTTTCAACACTAACACAAGTGCGAAAAGTGGTTTTTCAACACTATCACAAGTGCAAAAAGTGTTTTTTCCACACTAATACAAGTGCAAAAGTGGTTTCCTGCACCAACACAAGTGCGAAAAGTGGTTTTTCAACACTAACACAAGTGCGAAAAGTGGTTTTTCAACACTAACACAAGTGTGAAAAGTGGTTTTTCAACACTATCACAAGTGCAAAAAGTTTTTTTTCCACACTAATACAAGTGCAAAAGTGGTTTCCTGCACCAACACAAGTGCGAAAAGTGGTTTTTCAACACTAACACAAGTGCGAAAAGTGGTTTTTAAACACTAACACAAGTGCGAAAAGTGGTTTTTCAACACTATCACAAGTGCAAAAAGTGTTTTTTCCACACTAATACAAGTGCAAAAGTGGTTTCCTGCACCAACACAAGTGTGAAAAGTGGTTTTTCAACACTAACACAAGTGCGAAAAGTGGTTTTTCAACACTATCACAAGTGCAAAAAGTGTTTTTTCCACACTAATACAAGTGCAAAAGTGGTTTCCTGCACCAACACAAGTGCGAAAAGTGGTTTTTAAACACTAACACAAGTGCAAAAAGTGTTTTTTCAACACTAACACAAGTGCGAAAAGTGGTTTTTCCACACTAATACAAGTGCAAAAGTGGTTTCCTGCACCAACACAAGTGCGAAAAGTGGTTTTTCCACACTAATACAAGTGCAAAAGTGGTTTCCTGCACCAACACAAGTGCGAAAAGTGGTTTTTCAACACTAACACAAGTGCGAAAAGTGGTTTTTCAACACTATCACAAGTGCAAAAAGTGTTTTTACCACACTAATACAAGTGCAAAAGTGGTTTCCTGCACCAACACAAGTGCGAAAAGTGGTTTTTCAACACTAACACAAGTGCGAAAAGTGTTTTTTCCACACTAATACAAGTGCAAAAGTGGTTTCCTGCACCAACACAAGTGCGAAAAGTGGTTTTTCAACACTAACACAAGTGCGAAAAGTGGTTTTTCAACACTATCACAAGTGCAAAAAGTGTTTTTCCACACTACTACAAGTGCAAAAGTGGTTTCCTGCACCAACACAAGTGCGAAAAGTGGTTTTTCAACACTAACACAAGTGCGAAAAGTGGTTTTTCAACACTAACACAAGTGCGAAAAGTGGTTTTTCAACACTATCACAAGTGCAAAAAGTGTTTTTTCCACACTAATACAAGTGCAAAAGTGGCTTCCTGCACCAACACAAGTGCGAAAAGTGGTTTTTCAACACTAACACAAGTGCGAAAAGTGGTTTTTCAACACTAACACAAGTGCGAAAAGTGGTTTTTCCACACTAATACAAGTGCAAAAGTTGTTTCCTGCACCAACACAAGTGCGAAAAGTGGTTTTTCAACACTAACACAAGTGCGAAAAGTGGTTTTTCAACACTAACACAAGTGCGAAAAGTGGTTTTTCAACACTAACACAAGTGCGAAAAGTGGTTTTTCAACACTATCACAAGTGCAAAAAGTGTTTTTTCCACACTAATACAAGTGCAAAAGTGGTTTCCTGCACCAACACAAGTGCGAAAAATGGTTTTTCAACACTAACACAAGTGCGAAAAGTGGTTTTTCAACACTAACACAAGTGCAAAAAGTGGTTTTTCAACACTATCACATGTGCAAAGAGTGTTTTTACCACACTAATACAAGTGCAAAAGTGGTTTCCTGCACCAACACAAGTGCGAAAAGTGGTTTTTCAACACTAACACAAGTGCGAAAAGTGGTTTTTCAACACTATCACAAGTGCAAAAAGTGTTTTTTCCACACTAATAGAAGTGCAAAAGTGGTTTCCTGCACCAACACAAGTGCGAAAAGTGGTTTTTCAACACTAACAAGTGCGAAAAGTGGTTTTTCAACACTAACACAAGTGCAAAAAGTGTTTTTACCACACTAATAGAAGTGCAAAAGTGGTTTCCTGCACCAACACAAGTGCGAAAAGTGGTTTTTCAACACTAACAAGTGCGAAAAGTGGTTTTTCAACACTATCACAAGTGCAAAAAGTATTTTTTCCACACTAATACAAGTGCAAAAGTGGTTTCCTGCACCAACAAAAGTGCGAAAAGTGGTTTTTCAACACTAACACAAGTGCGAAAAGTGGTTTTTCAACACTAACACAAGTGCGAAAAGTGTTTTTGCCACACTAATACAAGTGCAAAAGTGGTTTCCTGCACCAACACAAGTGCGAAAAGTGGTTTTTCAACACTAACACAAGTGCGAAAAGTGGTTTTTCAACACTATCACAAGTGCAAAAAGTGTTTTTTCCACACTAATACAACTGCAAAAGTGGTTTCCTGCACCAACACAAGTGCGAAAAGTGGTTTTTCAACACTAACACAAGTGCGAAAAGTGGTTTTTCAACACTAACACAAGTGCGAAAAGTGGTTTTTCAACACTATCACAAGTGCAAAAAGTGTTTTTTCCACACTAATACAAGTGCAAAAGTGGTTTCCTGCACCAACACAAGTGCGAAAAGTGGTTTTTCAACACTAACACAAGTGCGAAAAGTGGTTTTTCAACACTATCACAAGTGCAAAAAGTGTTTTTTCCACACTAATACAAATGCAAAAGTGGCTTCCTGCACCAACACAAGTGCGAAAAGTGGTTTTTCAACACTAACACAAGTGCGGAAAGTGGTTTTTCAACACTAACAGAAGTGCGAAAAGTGGTTTTTCCACACTAATACAAGTGCAAAAGTTGTTTCCTGCACCAACACAAGTGCGAAAAGTGGTTTTTCAACACTAACACAAGTGCGAAAAGTGGTTTTTCAACACTAACACAAGTGCAAAAAGTGGTTTTTCAACACTATCACACGTGCAAAAAGTGTTTTTACCACACTAATACAAGTGCAAAAGTGGTTTCCTGCACCAACACAGGTGCGAAAAGTGGTTTTTCAACACTATCACAAGTGCAAAAAGTGTTTTTTCCACACTAATACAAGTGCAAAAGTGGTTTCCTGCACCAACACAAGTGCGAAAAGTGGTTTTTCAACACTAACACAAGTGCGAAAAGTGGTTTTTCAACACTAAAACAAGTGCGAAAAGTGGTTTTCCCACACTAATACAAGCGCAAAAGTGGTTTCCTGCACCAACACAAGTGCGAAAAGTGGTTTTTCAACACGAACACAAGTGCGAAAAGTGGTTTTTCAACACTATCACAAGTGCAAAAAGTGTTTTTACCACACTAATACAAGTGCAAAAGTGGTTTCCTGCACCAACACAAGTGCGAAAAGTGGTTTTTCAACACTAACACAAGTGCGAAAATTGGTTTTTCAACACTAACACAAGTACGAAAAGTGGTTTTTCAACACTATCACAAGTGCAAAAAGTGTTTTTTCCACACTAATACAAGTGCAAAAGTGGTTTCCTGCACCAACACAAGTGCGAAAAGTGGTTTTTCAACACTAACACAAGTGCGAAAAGTGGTTTTTCAACACTAACACAAGTGTGAAAAGTGGTTTTTCAACACTATCACAAGTGCAAAAAGTTTTTTTTCCACACTAATACAAGTGCAAAAGTGGTTTCCTGCACCAACACAAGTGCGAAAAGTGGTTTTTCAACACTAACACAAGTGCGAAAAGTGGTTTTTAAACACTAACACAAGTGCGAAAAGTGGTTTTTCAACACTATCACAAGTGCAAAAAGTGTTTTTTCCACACTAATACAAGTGCAAAAGTGGTTTCCTGCACCAACACAAGTGTGAAAAGTGGTTTTTCAACACTAACACAAGTGTGAAAAGTGGTTTTTCAACACTATCACAAGTGCAAAAAGTGTTTTTTCCACACTAATACAAGTGCAAAAGTGGTTTCCTGCACCAACACAAGTGCGAAAAGTGGTTTTTAAACACTAACACAAGTGCAAAAAGTGTTTTTTCAACACTAACACAAGTGCGAAAAGTGGTTTTTCCACACTAATACAAGTGCAAAAGTGGTTTCCTGCACCAACACAAGTGCGAAAAGTGGTTTTTCCACACTAATACAAGTGCAAAAGTGGTTTCCTGCACCAACACAAGTGCGAAAAGTGGTTTTTCAACACTAACACAAGTGCAAAAAGTGGTTTTTCAACACTATCACAAGTGCAAAAAGTGTTTTTACCACACTAATACAAGTGCAAAAGTGGTTTCCTGCACCAACACAAGTGCGAAAAGTGGTTTTTCAACACTATCATAAGTGCAAAAAGTGTTTTTTCCACACTAATACAAGTGCAAAAGTGGTTTCCTGCACCAACACAAGTGTGAAAAGTGGTTTTTCAACACTAACACAAGTGCGAAAAGTGGTTTTTCAATACTAACACAAGTGCGAAAAGTGTTTTTTCCACACTAATACAAGTGCAAAAGTGGTTTCCTGCACCAACACAAGTGCAAAAAGTGGTTTTTCAACATTAACACAAAGTGCGAAAAGTGGTTTTTCAACACTATCACAAGTGCAAAAAGTGTTTTTTCCACACTACTACAAGTGCAAAAGTGGTTTCCTGCACCAACACAAGTGCGAAAAGTGGTTTTTCAACACTAACACAAGTGCGAAAAGTGGTTTTTCAACACTAACACAAGTGCGAAAAGTGGTTTTTCAACACTATCACAAGTGCAAAAAGTGTTTTTTCCACACTAATACAAGTGCAAAAGTGGCTTCCTGCACCAACACAAGTGCGAAAAGTGGTTTTTCAACACTAACACAAGTGCGAAAAGTGGTTTTTCAACACTAACACAAGTGCGAAAAGTGGTTTTTCCACACTAATACAAGTGCAAAAGTTGTTTCCTGCACCAACACAAGTGCGAAAAGTGGTTTTTCAACACTAACACAAGTGCGAAAAGTGGTTTTTCAACACTAACACAAGTGCGAAAAGTGGTTTTTCAACACTAACACAAGTGCGAAAAGTGGTTTTTCAACACTATCACAAGTGCAAAAAGTGTTTTTTCCACACTAATACAAGTGCAAAAGTGGTTTCCTGCACCAACACAAGTGCGAAAAATGGTTTTTCAACACTAACACAAGTGCGAAAAGTGGTTTTTCAACACTAACACAAGTGCAAAAAGTGGTTTTTCAACACTATCACATGTGCAAAGAGTGTTTTTACCACACTAATACAAGTGCAAAAGTGGTTTCCTGCACCAACACAAGTGCGAAAAGTGGTTTTTCAACACTAACACAAGTGCGAAAAGTGGTTTTTCAACACTATCACAAGTGCAAAAAGTGTTTTTTCCACACTAATAGAAGTGCAAAAGTGGTTTCCTGCACCAACACAAGTGCGAAAAGTGGTTTTTCAACACTAACAAGTGCGAAAAGTGGTTTTTCAACACTAACACAAGTGCAAAAAGTGTTTTTACCACACTAATAGAAGTGCAAAAGTGGTTTCCTGCACCAACACAAGTGCGAAAAGTGGTTTTTCAACACTAACAAGTGCGAAAAGTGGTTTTTCAACACTATCACAAGTGCAAAAAGTATTTTTTCCACACTAATACAAGTGCAAAAGTGGTTTCCTGCACCAACAAAAGTGCGAAAAGTGGTTTTTCAACACTAACACAAGTGCGAAAAGTGGTTTTTCAACACTAACACAAGTGCGAAAAGTGTTTTTGCCACACTAATACAAGTGCAAAAGTGGTTTCCTGCACCAACACAAGTGCGAAAAGTGGTTTTTCAACACTAACACAAGTGCGAAAAGTGGTTTTTCAACACTATCACAAGTGCAAAAAGTGTTTTTTCCACACTAATACAACTGCAAAAGTGGTTTCCCGCACCAACACAAGTGCGAAAAGTGGTTTTTCAACACTAACACAAGTGCGAAAAGTGGTTTTTCAACACTAACACAAGTGCGAAAAGTGGTTTTTCAACACTATCACAAGTGCAAAAAGTGTTTTTTCCACACTAATACAAGTGCAAAAGTGGTTTCCTGCACCAACACAAGTGCGAAAAGTGGTTTTTCAACACTAACACAAGTGCGAAAAGTGGTTTTTCAACACTATCACAAGTGCAAAAAGTGTTTTTTCCACACTAATACAAGTGCAAAAGTGGCTTCCTGCACCAACACAAGTGCGAAAAGTGGTTTTTCAACACTAACACAAGTGCGGAAAGTGGTTTTTCAACACTAACCGAAGTGCGAAAAGTGGTTTTTCCACACTAATACAAGTGCAAAAGTTGTTTCCTGCACCAACACAAGTGCGAAAAGTGGTTTTTCAACACTAACACAAGTGCGAAAAGTGGTTTTTCAACACTAACACAAGTGCAAAAAGTGGTTTTTCAACACTATCACACGTGCAAAAAGTGTTTTTACCACACTAATACAAGTGCAAAAGTGGTTTCCTGCACCAACACAGGTGCGAAAAGTGGTTTTTCAACACTATCACAAGTGCAAAAAGTGTTTTTTCCACACTAATACAAGTGCAAAAGTGGTTTCCTGCACCAACACAAGTGCGAAAAGTGGTTTTTCAACACTAACACAAGTGCGAAAAGTGGTTTTTCAACAATAAAACAAGTGCGAAAAGTGGTTTTCCCACACTAATACAAGCGCAAAAGTGGTTTCCTGCACCAACACAAGTGCGAAAAGTGGTTTTTCAACACTATCACAAGTGCAAAAAGTGTTTTTTCCACACTAATAGAAGTGCAAAAGTGGTTTCCTGCACCAACACAAGTGCGAAAAGTGGTTTTTCAACACTAACAAGTGCGAAAAGTGGTTTTTCAACACTAACACAAGTGCAAAAAGTGTTTTTACCACACTAATAGAAGTGCAAAAGTGGTTTCCTGCACCAACACAAGTGCGAAAAGTGGTTTTTCAACACTAACAAGTGCGAAAAGTGGTTTTTCAACACTATCACAAGTGCAAAAAGTATTTTTTCCACACTAATACAAGTGCAAAAGTGGTTTCCTGCACCAACAAAAGTGCGAAAAGTGGTTTTTCAACACTAACACAAGTGCGAAAAGTGGTTTTTCAACACTAACACAAGTGCGAAAAGTGTTTTTGCCACACTAATACAAGTGCAAAAGTGGTTTCCTGCACCAACACAAGTGCGAAAAGTGGTTTTTCAACACTAACACAAGTGCGAAAAGTGGTTTTTCAACACTATCACAAGTGCAAAAAGTGTTTTTTCCACACTAATACAACTGCAAAAGTGGTTTCCTGCACCAACACAAGTGCGAAAAGTGGTTTTTCAACACTAACACAAGTGCGAAAAGTGGTTTTTCAACACTAACACAAGTGCGAAAAGTGGTTTTTCAACACTATCACAAGTGCAAAAAGTGTTTTTTCCACACTAATACAAGTGCAAAAGTGGTTTCCTGCACCAACACAAGTGCGAAAAGTGGTTTTTCAACACTAACACAAGTGCGAAAAGTGGTTTTTCAACACTATCACAAGTGCAAAAAGTGTTTTTTCCACACTAATACAAGTGCAAAAGTGGCTTCCTGCACCAACACAAGTGCGAAAAGTGGTTTTTCAACACTAACACAAGTGCGGAAAGTGGTTTTTCAACACTAACAGAAGTGCGAAAAGTGGTTTTTCCACACTAATACAAGTGCAAAAGTTGTTTCCTGCACCAACACAAGTGCGAAAAGTGGTTTTTCAACACTAATACAAGTGCGAAAAGTGGTTTTTCAACACTAACACAAGTGCAAAAAGTGGTTTTTCAACACTATCACACGTGCAAAAAGTGTTTTTACCACACTAATACAAGTGCAAAAGTGGTTTCCTGCACCAACACAGGTGCGAAAAGTGGTTTTTCAACACTATCACAAGTGCAAAAAGTGTTTTTTCCACACTAATACAAGTGCAAAAGTGGTTTCCTGCACCAACACAAGTGCGAAAAGTGGTTTTTCAACACTAACACAAGTGCGAAAAGTGGTTTTTCAACACTAAAACAAGTGCGAAAAGTGGTTTTCCCACACTAATACAAGCGCAAAAGTGGTTTCCTGCACCAACACAAGTGCGAAAAGTGGTTTTTCAACACGAACACAAGTGCGAAAAGTGGTTTTTCAACACTATCACAAGTGCAAAAAGTGTTTTTACCACACTAATACAAGTGCAAAAGTGGTTTCCTGCACCAACACAAGTGCGAAAAGTGGTTTTTCAACACTAACACAAGTGCGAAAATTGGTTTTTCAACACTAACACAAGTGCGAAAAGTGGTTTTTCAACACTATCACAAGTGCAAAAAGTGTTTTTTCCACACTAATACAAGTGCAAAAGTGGTTTCCTGCACCAACACAAGTGCGAAAAGTGGTTTTTCAACACTAACACAAGTGCGAAAAGTGGTTTTTCAACACTAACACAAGTGTGAAAAGTGGTTTTTCAACACTATCACAAGTGCAAAAAGTTTTTTTTCCACACTAATACAAGTGCAAAAGTGGTTTCCTGCACCAACACAAGTGCGAAAAGTGGTTTTTCAACACTAACACAAGTGCGAAAAGTGGTTTTTAAACACTAACACAAGTGCGAAAAGTGGTTTTTCAACACTATCACAAGTGCAAAAAGTGTTTTTTCCACACTAATACAAGTGCAAAAGTGGTTTCCTGCACCAACACAAGTGTGAAAAGTGGTTTTTCAACACTAACACAAGTGTGAAAAGTGGTTTTTCAACACTATCACAAGTGCAAAAAGTGTTTTTTCCACACTAATACAAGTGCAAAAGTGGTTTCCTGCACCAACACAAGTGCGAAAAGTGGTTTTTAAACACTAACACAAGTGCAAAAAGTGTTTTTTCAACACTAACACAAGTGCGAAAAGTGGTTTTTCCACACTAATACAAGTGCAAAAGTGGTTTCCTGCACCAACACAAGTGCGAAAAGTGGTTTTTCCACACTAATACAAGTGCAAAAGTGGTTTCCTGCACCAACACAAGTGCGAAAAGTGGTTTTTCAACACTAACACAAGTGCGAAAAGTGGTTTTTCAACACTATCACAAGTGCAAGAAGTGTTTTTACCACACTAATACAAGTGCAAAAGTGGTTTCCTGCACCAACACAAGTGCGAAAAGTGGTTTTTCAACACTAACACAAGTGCGAAAAGTGGTTTTTCAACACTAACACAAGTGCGAAAAGTGGTTTTTCCACACTAATACAAGTGCAAAAGTTGTTTCCTGCACCAACACAAGTGCGAAAAGTGGTTTTTCAACACTAACACAAGTGCGAAAAGTGGTTTTTCCACACTAACACAAGTGCGAAAAGTGGTTTTTCAACACTAACACAAGTGCGAAAAGTGGTTTTTCAACACTATCACAAGTGCAAAAAGTGTTTTTCCACACTAATACAAGTGCAAAAGTGGTTTCCTGCACCAACACAAGTGCGAAAAGTGTTTTTTCAACACTAACACAAGTGCGAAAAGTGATTTTTCAACACTAACACAAGTGCGAAAAGTGGTTTTTCAACACTATCACAAGTGCAAAAAGTATTTTTTCCCCACTAATACAAGTGCAAAAGTGGTTTCCTGCACCAACACAAGTGCGAAAAGTGGTTTTTAAACACTAACACTAGTGCGAAAAGTGGTTTTTCAACACTAACACAAGTGCGAAAAGTGGTTTTTCCACACTAATACAAGTGCAAAAGTGGTTTCCTGCACCAACACAAGTGCGAAAAGTGGTTTTTCAACACTAACACAAGTGCGAAAAGTGGTTTTTCAACACTATCACAAGTGCAAAAAGTGTTTTTTCCACACTAATACAAGTGCAAAAGTGGTTTCCTGCACCAACACAAGTGCGAAAAGTGGTTTTTCAACACTAACACAAGTGCGAAAAGTGGTTTTTCAACACTAACACAAGTTCGAAAAGTGTTTTTTCCACACTAATACATGTGCAAAAGTGGTTTCCTGCACCAACACAAGTGCGAAAAGTGGTTTTTCAACACTAACACAAGTGCGAAAAGTGGTTTTTCAACACTATCACAAGTGCAAAAAGTGTTTTTTCCACACTAATACAAGTGCAAAAGTGGTTTCCTGCACCAACACAAGTGCGAAAAGTGGTTTTTCAACACTAACACAAGTGCGAAAAGTGGTTTTTCAACACTAACACAAGTGCAAAAAGTGTTTTTTCCACACTAATACAAGTGCAAAAGTGGTTTCCTGCACCAACACAAGTGTGAAAAGTGGTTTTTCAACACTAACACAAGTGTGAAAAGTGGTTTTTCAACACTAACACAAGTGCGAAAAATGGTTTTTCCACACTAATACAAGTGCAAAAGTGGTTTGGTTTCCTGCACCAACACAAGTGCGAAAAGTGGTTTTTCAACACTAACACAAGTGCGAAAAGTGTTTTTTCCACACTAACACAAGTGCGAAAAGTGTTTTTTCCACACTAATACAAGTGCAAAAGTGGTTTCATGCACCAACACAAGTGCGAAAAGTGGTTTTTCAACACTAACACAAGTGCGAAAAGTGGTTTTTCAACACTAACACAAGTGCGAAAAGTGGTTTTTCAACACTAACACAAGTGCAAAAGTGGTTTTTCAACACTACCACAAGTGCAAAAAGTGTTTTTTCCACACTAATACAAGTGCAAAAGTGGTTTCCTGCACCAACACAAGTGCGAAAAGTGGTTTTTCAACACTAACACAAGTGCGAAAAGTGGTTTTTCAACACTAACACAAGTGCGAAAAGTGGTTTTTCCACACTAATACAAGTGCAAAAGTGGTTTCCTGCACCAACACAAGTGCGAAAAGTGGTTTTTCAACACTAACACAAGTGCAAAAAGTGGTTTTTCAACACTATCACAAGTGCAAAAAGTGTTTTTACCACACTAATACAAGTGCAAAAGTGGTTTCCTGCACCAACACAAGTGCGAAAAGTGGTTTTTCAACACTATCATAAGTGCAAAAAGTGTTTTTTCCACACTAATACAAGTGCAAAAGTGGTTTCCTGCACCAACACAAGTGTGAAAAGTGGTTTTTCAACACTAACACAAGTGCGAAAAGTGGTTTTTCAATACTAACACAAGTGCGAAAAGTGTTTTTTCCACACTAATACAAGTGCAAAAGTGGTTTCCTGCACCAACACAAGTGCAAAAAGTGGTTTTTCAACATTAACACAAAGTGCGAAAAGTGGTTTTTCAACACTATCACAAGTGCAAAAAGTGTTTTTTCCACACTACTACAAGTGCAAAAGTGGTTTCCTGCACCAACACAAGTGCGAAAAGTGGTTTTTCAACACTAACACAAGTGCGAAAAGTGGTTTTTCAACACTAACACAAGTGCGAAAAGTGGTTTTTCAACACTATCACAAGTGCAAAAAGTGTTTTTTCCACACTAATACAAGTGCAAAAGTGGCTTCCTGCACCAACACAAGTGCGAAAAGTGGTTTTTCAACACTAACACAAGTGCGAAAAGTGGTTTTTCAACACTAACACAAGTGCGAAAAGTGGTTTTTCAACACTAACACAAGTGCGAAAAGTGGTTTTTCAACACTAACACAAGTGTGAAAAGTGGTTTTTCAACACTATCACAAGTGCAAAAAGTTTTTTTTCCACACTAATACAAGTGCAAAAGTGGTTTCCTGCACCAACACAAGTGCGAAAAGTGGTTTTTCAACACTAACACAAGTGCGAAAAGTGGTTTTTAAACACTAACACAAGTGCGAAAAGTGGTTTTTCAACACTATCACAAGTGCAAAAAGTGTTTTTTCCACACTAATACAAGTGCAAAAGTGGTTTCCTGCACCAACACAAGTGTGAAAAGTGGTTTTTCAACACTAACACAAGTGCGAAAAGTGGTTTTTCAACACTATCACAAGTGCAAAAAGTGTTTTTTCCACACTAATACAAGTGCAAAAGTGGTTTCCTGCACCAACACAAGTGCGAAAAGTGGTTTTTAAACACTAACACAAGTGCAAAAAGTGTTTTTTCAACACTAACACAAGTGCGAAAAGTGGTTTTTCCACACTAATACAAGTGCAAAAGTGGTTTCCTGCACCAACACAAGTGCGAAAAGTGGTTTTTCCACACTAATACAAGTGCAAAAGTGGTTTCCTGCACCAACACAAGTGCGAAAAGTGGTTTTTCAACACTAACACAAGTGCGAAAAGTGGTTTTTCAACACTATCACAAGTGCAAAAAGTGTTTTTACCACACTAATACAAGTGCAAAAGTGGTTTCCTGCACCAACACAAGTGCGAAAAGTGGTTTTTCAACACTAACACAAGTGCGAAAAGTGGTTTTTCCACACTAATACAAGTGCAAAAGTGGTTTCCTGCACCAACACAAGTGCGAAAAGTGGTTTTTCAACACTAACACAAGTGCGAAAAGTGGTTTTTCAACACTATCACAAGTGCAAAAAGTGTTTTTTCCACACTAATACAAGTGCAAAAGTGGTTTCCTGCACCAACACAAGTGCGAAAAGTGGTTTTTCAACACTAACACAAGTGCGAAAAGTGGTTTTTCAACACTAACACAAGTTCGAAAAGTGTTTTTTCCACACTAATACATGTGCAAAAGTGGTTTCCTGCACCAACACAAGTGCGAAAAGTGGTTTTTCAACACTAACACAAGTGCGAAAAGTGGTTTTTCAACACTATCACAAGTGCAAAAAGTGTTTTTTCCACACTAATACAAGTGCAAAAGTGGTTTCCTGCACCAACACAAGTGCGAAAAGTGGTTTTTCAACACTAACACAAGTGCGAAAAGTGGTTTTTCAACACTAACACAAGTGCGAAAAGTGTTTTTTCCACACTAATACAAGTGCAAAAGTGGTTTCCTGCACCAACACAAGTGCGAAAAGTGGTTTTTCAACACTAACACAAGTGCGAAAAGTGGTTTTTCAACACTAACACAAGTGCGAAAAATGGTTTTTCCACACTAATACAAGTGCAAAAGTGGTTTGGTTTCCTGCACCAACACAAGTGCGAAAAGTGGTTTTTCAACACTAACACAAGTGCGAAAAGTGTTTTTTCCACACTAACACAAGTGCGAAAAGTGTTTTTTCCACACTAATACAAGTGCAAAAGTGGTTTCATGCACCAACACAAGTGCGAAAAGTGGTTTTTCAACACTAACACAAGTGCGAAAAGTGGTTTTTCAACACTAACACAAGTGCGAAAAGTGGTTTTTCAACACTAACACAAGTGCAAAAGTGGTTTTTCAACACTACCACAAGTGCAAAAAGTGTTTTTTCCACACTAATACAAGTGCAAAAGTGGTTTCCTGCACCAACACAAGTGCGAAAAGTGGTTTTTCAACACTAACACAAGTGCGAAAAGTGGTTTTTCAACACTAACACAAGTGCGAAAAGTGGTTTTTCCACACTAATACAAGTGCAAAAGTGGTTTCCTGCACCAACACAAGTGCGAAAAGTGGTTTTTCAACACTAACACAAGTGCAAAAAGTGGTTTTTCAACACTATCACAAGTGCAAAAAGTGTTTTTACCACACTAATACAAGTGCAAAAGTGGTTTCCTGCACCAACACAAGTGCGAAAAGTGGTTTTTCAACACTATCATAAGTGCAAAAAGTGTTTTTTCCACACTAATACAAGTGCAAAAGTGGTTTCCTGCACCAACACAAGTGTGAAAAGTGGTTTTTCAACACTAACACAAGTGCGAAAAGTGGTTTTTCAATACTAACACAAGTGCGAAAAGTGTTTTTTCCACACTAATACAAGTGCAAAAGTGGTTTCCTGCACCAACACAAGTGCAAAAAGTGGTTTTTCAACATTAACACAAAGTGCGAAAAGTGGTTTTTCAACACTATCACAAGTGCAAAAAGTGTTTTTTCCACACTACTACAAGTGCAAAAGTGGTTTCCTGCACCAACACAAGTGCGAAAAGTGGTTTCTCAACACTAACACAAGTGCGAAAAGTGGTTTTTCAACACTAACACAAGTGCGAAAAGTGGTTTTTCAACACTATCACAAGTGCAAAAAGTGTTTTTTCCACACTAATACAAGTGCAAAAGTGGCTTCCTGCACCAACACAAGTGCGAAAAGTGGTTTTTCAACACTAACACAAGTGCGAAAAGTGGTTTTTCAACACTAACACAAGTGCGAAAAGTGGTTTTTCCACACTAATACAAGTGCAAAAGTTGTTTCCTGCACCAACACAAGTGCGAAAAGTGGTTTTTCAACACTAACACAAGTGCGAAAAGTGGTTTTTCAACACTAACACAAGTGCGAAAAGTGGTTTTTCAACACTAACACAAATGCGAAAAGTGGTTTTTCAACACTATCACAAGTGCAAAAAGTGTTTTTTCCACACTAATACAAGTGCAAAAGTGGTTTCCTGCACCAACACAAGTGCGAAAAATGGTTTTTCAACACTAACACAAGTGCGAAAAGTGGTTTTTCAACACTAACACAAGTGCAAAAAGTGGTTTTTCAACACTATCACAAGTGCAAAGAGTGTTTTTACCACACTAATACAAGTGCAAAAGTGGTTTCCTGCACCAACACAAGTGCGAAAAGTGGTTTTTCAACACTAACACAAGTGCGAAAGTGGTTTTTCAACACTATCACAAGTGCAAAAAGTGTTTTTTCCACACTAATACAAGTGCAAAAGTGGTTTCCTGCACCAACACAGGTGCGAAAAGTGGTTTTTCAACACTAACACAAGTGCGAAAAGTGGTTTTTCAACACTAACACAAGTGCGAAAAGTGTTTTTGCACACTAATACAAGTGCAAAAGTGGTTTCCTGCACCAACACAAGTGCGAAAAGTGGTTTTTCAACACTAACACAAGTGCGAAAAGTGGTTTTTCAACACTAACACAAGTGCGAAAAGTGGTTTTCCCACACTAATACAAGTGCAAAAGTGGTTTCCTGCACCAACACAAGTGCGAAAAGTGGTTTTTCAACACTAACAAGTGCGAAAAGTGGTTTTTCAACACTATCACAAGTGCAAAAAGTATTTTTTCCACACTAATACAAGTGCAAAAGTGGTTTCCTGCACCAACAAAAGTGCGAAAAGTGGTTTTTCAACACTAACACAAGTGCGAAAAGTGGTTTTTCAACACTAACACAAGTGCGAAAAGTGTTTTTGCCACACTAATACAAGTGCAAAAGTGGTTTCCTGCACCAACACAAGTGCGAAAAGTGGTTTTTCAACACTAACACAAGTGCGAAAAGTGGTTTTTCAACACTATCACAAGTGCAAAAAGTGTTTTTTCCACACTAATACAACTGCAAAAGTGGTTTCCTGCACCAACACAAGTGCGAAAAGTGGTTTTTCAACACTAACACAAGTGCGAAAAGTGGTTTTTCAACACTAACACAAGTGCGAAAAGTGGTTTTTCAACACTATCACAAGTGCAAAAAGTGTTTTTTCCACACTAATACAAGTGCAAAAGTGGTTTCCTGCACCAACACAAGTGCGAAAAGTGGTTTTTCAACACTAACACAAGTGCGAAAAGTGGTTTTTCAACACTATCACAAGTGCAAAAAGTGTTTTTTCCACACTAATACAAGTGCAAAAGTGGCTTCCTGCACCAACACAAGTGCGAAAAGTGGTTTTTCAACACTAACACAAGTGCGGAAAGTGGTTTTTCAACACTAACAGAAGTGCGAAAAGTGGTTTTTCCACACTAATACAAGTGCAAAAGTTGTTTCCTGCACCAACACAAGTGCGAAAAGTGGTTTTTCAACACTAACACAAGTGCGAAAAGTGGTTTTTCAACACTAACACAAGTGCAAAAAGTGGTTTTTCAACACTATCACACGTGCAAAAAGTGTTTTTACCACACTAATACAAGTGCAAAAGTGGTTTCCTGCACCAACACAGGTGCGAAAAGTGGTTTTTCAACACTATCACAAGTGCAAAAAGTGTTTTTTCCACACTAATACAAGTGCAAAAGTGGTTTCCTGCACCAACACAAGTGCGAAAAGTGGTTTTTCAACACTAACACAAGTGCGAAAAGTGGTTTTTCAACACTAAAACAAGTGCGAAAAGTGGTTTTCCCACACTAATACAAGCGCAAAAGTGGTTTCCTGCACCAACACAAGTGCGAAAAGTGGTTTTTCAACACGAACACAAGTGCGAAAAGTGGTTTTTCAACACTATCACAAGTGCAAAAAGTGTTTTTACCACACTAATACAAGTGCAAAAGTGGTTTCCTGCACCAACACAAGTGCGAAAAGTGGTTTTTCAACACTAACACAAGTGCGAAAATTGGTTTTTCAACACTAACACAAGTGCGAAAAGTGGTTTTTCAACACTATCACAAGTGCAAAAAGTGTTTTTTCCACACTAATACAAGTGCAAAAGTGGTTTCCTGCACCAACACAAGTGCGAAAAGTGGTTTTTCAACACTAACACAAGTGCGAAAAGTGGTTTTTCAACACTAACACAAGTGTGAAAAGTGGTTTTTCAACACTATCACAAGTGCAAAAAGTTTTTTTTCCACACTAATACAAGTGCAAAAGTGGTTTCCTGCACCAACACAAGTGCGAAAAGTGGTTTTTCAACACTAACACAAGTGCGAAAAGTGGTTTTTAAACACTAACACAAGTGCGAAAAGTGGTTTTTCAACACTATCACAAGTGCAAAAAGTGTTTTTTCCACACTAATACAAGTGCAAAAGTGGTTTCCTGCACCAACACAAGTGTGAAAAGTGGTTTTTCAACACTAACACAAGTGCGAAAAGTGGTTTTTCAACACTATCACAAGTGCAAAAAGTGTTTTTTCCACACTAATACAAGTGCAAAAGTGGTTTCCTGCACCAACACAAGTGCGAAAAGTGGTTTTTAAACACTAACACAAGTGCAAAAAGTGTTTTTTCAACACTAACACAAGTGCGAAAAGTGGTTTTCCACACTAATACAAGTGCAAAAGTGGTTTCCTGCACCAACACAAGTGCGAAAAGTGGTTTTTCCACACTAATACAAGTGCAAAAGTGGTTTCCTGCACCAACACAAGTGCGAAAAGTGGTTTTTCAACACTAACACAAGTGCGAAAAGTGGTTTTTCAACACTATCACAAGTGCAAGAAGTGTTTTTACCACACTAATACAAGTGCAAAAGTGGTTTCCTGCACCAACACAAGTGCGAAAAGTGGTTTTTCAACACTAACACAAGTGCGAAAAGTGGTTTTTCAACACTAACACAAGTGCGAAAAGTGGTTTTTCCACACTAATACAAGTGCAAAAGTTGTTTCCTGCACCAACACAAGTGCGAAAAGTGGTTTTTCAACACTAACACAAGTGCGAAAAGTGGTTTTTCCACACTAACACAAGTGCGAAAAGTGGTTTTTCAACACTAACACAAGTGCGAAAAGTGGTTTTTCAACACTATCACAAGTGCAAAAAGTGTTTTTCCACACTAATACAAGTGCAAAAGTGGTTTCCTGCACCAACACAAGTGCGAAAAGTGTTTTTTCAACACTAACACAAGTGCGAAAAGTGATTTTTCAACACTAACACAAGTGCGAAAAGTGGTTTTTCAACACTATCACAAGTGCAAAAAGTGTTTTTTCCCCACTAATACAAGTGCAAAAGTGGTTTCCTGCACCAACACAAGTGCGAAAAGTGGTTTTTAAACACTAACACTAGTGCGAAAAGTGGTTTTTCAACACTAACACAAGTGCGAAAAGTGGTTTTTCCACACTAATACAAGTGCAAAAGTGGTTTCCTGCACCAACACAAGTGCGAAAAGTGGTTTTTCAACACTAACACAAGTGCGAAAAGTGGTTTTTCAACACTATCACAAGTGCAAAAAGTGTTTTTTCCACACTAATACAAGTGCAAAAGTGGTTTCCTGCACCAATACAAGTGCGAAAAGTGGTTTTTCAACACTAACACAAGTGCGAAAAGTGGTTTTTCAACACTAACACAAGTTCGAAAAGTGTTTTTTCCACACTAATACATGTGCAAAAGTGGTTTCCTGCACCAACACAAGTGCGAAAAGTGGTTTTTCAACACTAACACAAGTGCGAAAAGTGGTTTTTCAACACTATCACAAGTGCAAAAAGTGTTTTTTCCACACTAATACAAGTGCAAAAGTGGTTTCCTGCACCAACACAAGTGCGAAAAGTGGTTTTTCAACACTAACACAAGTGCGAAAAGTGGTTTTTCAACACTAACACAAGTGCAAAAAGTGTTTTTTCCACACTAATACAAGTGCAAAAGTGGTTTCCTGCACCAACACAAGTGCGAAAAGTGGTTTTTCAACACTAACACAAGTGCGAAAAGTGGTTTTTCAACACTAACACAAGTGCGAAAAATGGTTTTTCCACACTAATACAAGTGCAAAAGTGGTTTGGTTTCCTGCACCAACACAAGTGCGAAAAGTGGTTTTTCAACACTAACACAAGTGCGAAAAGTGTTTTTTCCACACTAACACAAGTGCGAAAAGTGTTTTTTCCACACTAATACAAGTGCAAAAGTGGTTTCATGCACCAACACAAGTGCAAAAAGTGGTTTTTCAACACTAACACAAGTGCGAAAAGTGGTTTTTCAACACTAACACAAGTGCGAAAAGTGGTTTTTCAACACTAACACAAGTGCGAAAAGTGGTTTTTCAACACTAACACAAGTGCAAAAGTGGTTTTTCAACACTACCACAAGTGCAAAAAGTGTTTTTTCCACACTAATACAAGTGCAAAAGTGGTTTCCTGCACCAACACAAGTGCGAAAAGTGGTTTTTCAACACTAACACAAGTGCGAAAAGTGGTTTTTCAACACTAACACAAGTGCGAAAAGTGGTTTTTCCACACTAATACAAGTGCAAAAGTGGTTTCCTGCACCAACACAAGTGCGAAAAGTGGTTTTTCAACACTAACACAAGTGCAAAAAGTGGTTTTTCAACATTATCACAAGTGCAAAAAGTGTTTTTACCACACTAATACAAGTGCAAAAGTGGTTTCCTGCACCAACACAAGTGCGAAAAGTGGTTTTTCAACACTATCATAAGTGCAAAAAGTGTTTTTTCCACACTAATACAAGTGCAAAAGTGGTTTCCTGCACCAACACAAGTGTGAAAAGTGGTTTTTCAACACTAACACAAGTGCGAAAAGTGGTTTTTCAATACTAACACAAGTGCGAAAAGTGTTTTTTCCACACTAATACAAGTGCAAAAGTGGTTTCCTGCACCAACACAAGTGCAAAAAGTGGTTTTTCAACATTAACACAAAGTGCGAAAAGTGGTTTTTCAACACTATCACAAGTGCAAAAAGTGTTTTTTCCACACTACTACAAGTGCAAAAGTGGTTTCCTGCACCAACACAAGTGCGAAAAGTGGTTTTTCAACACTAACACAAGTGCGAAAAGTGGTTTTTCAACACTAACACAAGTGCGAAAAGTGGTTTTTCAACACTATCACAAGTGCAAAAAGTGTTTTTTCCACACTAATACAAGTGCAAAAGTGGCTTCCTGCACCAACACAAGTGCGAAAAGTGGTTTTTCAACACTAACACAAGTGCGAAAAGTGGTTTTTCAACACTAACACAAGTGCGAAAAGTGGTTTTTCAACACTAACACAAGTGCGAAAAGTGGTTTTTCAACACTAACACAAGTGTGAAAAGTGGTTTTTCAACACTATCACAAGTGCAAAAAGTTTTTTTTCCACACTAATACAAGTGCAAAAGTGGTTTCCTGCACCAACACAAGTGCGAAAAGTGGTTTTTCAACACTAACACAAGTGCGAAAAGTGGTTTTTAAACACTAACACAAGTGCGAAAAGTGGTTTTTCAACACTATCACAAGTGCAAAAAGTGTTTTTTCCACACTAATACAAGTGCAAAAGTGGTTTCCTGCACCAACACAAGTGTGAAAAGTGGTTTTTCAACACTAACACAAGTGCGAAAAGTGGTTTTTCAACACTATCACAAGTGCAAAAAGTGTTTTTTCCACACTAATACAAGTGCAAAAGTGGTTTCCTGCACCAACACAAGTGCGAAAAGTGGTTTTTAAACACTAACACAAGTGCAAAAAGTGTTTTTTCAACACTAACACAAGTGCGAAAAGTGGTTTTTCCACACTAATACAAGTGCAAAAGTGGTTTCCTGCACCAACACAAGTGCGAAAAGTGGTTTTTCCACACTAATACAAGTGCAAAAGTGGTTTCCTGCACCAACACAAGTGCGAAAAGTGGTTTTTCAACACTAACACAAGTGCGAAAAGTGGTTTTTCAACACTATCACAAGTGCAAAAAGTGTTTTTACCACACTAATACAAGTGCAAAAGTGGTTTCCTGCACCAACACAAGTGCGAAAAGTGGTTTTTCAACACTAACACAAGTGCGAAAAGTGGTTTTTCAACACTAACACAAGTGCGAAAAGTGGTTTTTCCACACTAATACAAGTGCAAAAGTTGTTTCCTGCACCAACACAAGTGCGAAAAGTGGTTTTTCAACACTAACACAAGTGCGAAAAGTGGTTTTTCCACACTAACACAAGTGCGAAAAGTGGTTTTTCAACACTAACACAAGTGCGAAAAGTGGTTTTTCAACACTATCACAAGTGCAAAAAGTGTTTTTCCACACTAATACAAGTGCAAAAGTGGTTTCCTGCACCAACACAAGTGCGAAAAGTGGTTTTTCAACACTAACACAAGTGCGAAAAGTGATTTTTCAACACTAACACAAGTGCGAAAAGTGGTTTTTCAACACTATCACAAGTGCAAAAAGTGTTTTTTCCCCACTAATACAAGTGCAAAAGTGGTTTCCTGCACCAACACAAGTGCGAAAAGTGGTTTTTAAACACTAACACTAGTGCGAAAAGTGGTTTTTCAACACTAACACAAGTGCGAAAAGTGGTTTTTCCACACTAATACAAGTGCAAAAGTGGTTTCCTGCACCAACACAAGTGCGAAAAGTGGTTTTTCAACACTAACACAAGTGCGAAAAGTGGTTTTTCAACACTATCACAAGTGCAAAAAGTGTTTTTTCCACACTAATACAAGTGCAAAAGTGGTTTCCTGCACCAACACAAGTGCGAAAAGTGGTTTTTCAACACTAACACAAGTGCGAAAAGTGGTTTTTCAACACTAACACAAGTTCGAAAAGTGTTTTTTCCACACTAATACATGTGCAAAAGTGGTTTCCTGCACCAACACAAGTGCGAAAAGTGGTTTTTCAACACTAACACAAGTGCGAAAAGTGGTTTTTCAACACTATCACAAGTGCAAAAAGTGTTTTTTCCACACTAATACAAGTGCAAAAGTGGTTTCCTGCACCAACACAAGTGCGAAAAGTGGTTTTTCAACACTAACACAAGTGCGAAAAGTGGTTTTTCAACACTAACACAAGTGCAAAAAGTGTTTTTTCCACACTAATACAAGTGCAAAAGTGGTTTCCTGCACCAACACAAGTGCGAAAAGTGGTTTTTCAACACTAACACAAGTGCGAAAAGTGGTTTTTCAACACTAACACAAGTGCGAAAAATGGTTTTTCCACACTAATACAAGTGCAAAAGTGGTTTGGTTTCCTGCACCAACACAAGTGCGAAAAGTGGTTTTTCAACACTAACACAAGTGCGAAAAGTGTTTTTTCCACACTAACACAAGTGCGAAAAGTGTTTTTTCCACACTAATACAAGTGCAAAAGTGGTTTCATGCACCAACACAAGTGCGAAAAGTGGTTTTTCAACACTAACACAAGTGCGAAAAGTGGTTTTTCAACACTAACACAAGTGCGAAAAGTGGTTTTTCAACACTAACACAAGTGCAAAAGTGGTTTTTCAACACTACCACAAGTGCAAAAAGTGTTTTTTCCACACTAATACAAGTGCAAAAGTGGTTTCCTGCACCAACACAAGTGCGAAAAGTGGTTTTTCAACACTAACACAAGTGCGAAAAGTGGTTTTTCAACACTAACACAAGTGCGAAAAGTGGTTTTTCCACACTAATACAAGTGCAAAAGTGGTTTCCTGCACCAACACAAGTGCGAAAAGTGGTTTTTCAACACTAACACAAGTGCAAAAAGTGGTTTTTCAACACTATCACAAGTGCAAAAAGTGTTTTTACCACACTAATACAAGTGCAAAAGTGGTTTCCTGCACCAACACAAGTGCGAAAAGTGGTTTTTCAACACTATCATAAGTGCAAAAAGTGTTTTTTCCACACTAATACAAGTGCAAAAGTGGTTTCCTGCACCAACACAAGTGTGAAAAGTGGTTTTTCAACACTAACACAAGTGCGAAAAGTGGTTTTTCAATACTAACACAAGTGCGAAAAGTGTTTTTTCCACACTAATACAAGTGCAAAAGTGGTTTCCTGCACCAACACAAGTGCAAAAAGTGGTTTTTCAACATTAACACAAAGTGCGAAAAGTGGTTTTTCAACACTATCACAAGTGCAAAAAGTGTTTTTTCCACACTACTACAAGTGCAAAAGTGGTTTCCTGCACCAACACAAGTGCGAAAAGTGGTTTTTCAACACTAACACAAGTGCGAAAAGTGGTTTTTCAACACTAACACAAGTGCGAAAAGTGGTTTTTCAACACTATCACAAGTGCAAAAAGTGTTTTTTCCACACTAATACAAGTGCAAAAGTGGCTTCCTGCACCAACACAAGTGCGAAAAGTGGTTTTTCAACACTAACACAAGTGCGAAAAGTGGTTTTTCAACACTAACACAAGTGCGAAAAGTGGTTTTTCCACACTAATACAAGTGCAAAAGTGGTTTCCTGCACCAACACAAGTGCGAAAAATGGTTTTTCAACACTAACACAAGTGCGAAAAGTGGTTTTTCAACACTAACACAAGTGCAAAAAGTGGTTTTTCAACACTATCACAAGTGCAAAGAGTGTTTTTACCACACTAATACAAGTGCAAAAGTGGTTTCCTGCACCAACACAAGTGCGAAAAGTGGTTTTTCAACACTAACACAAGTGCGAAAGTGGTTTTTCAACACTAACACAAGTGCAAAAAGTGGTTTTTCCACACTAATACAAGTGCAAAAGTGGTTTCCTGCACCAACACAAGTGCGAAAAATGGTTTTTCAACACTAACACAAGTGCGAAAAGTGGTTTTTCAACACTAACACAAGTGCAAAAAGTGGTTTTTCAACACTATCACAAGTGCAAAGAGTGTTTTTACCACACTAATACAAGTGCAAAAGTGGTTTCCTGCACCAACACAAGTGCGAAAAGTGGTTTTTCAACACTAACACAAGTGCGAAAGTGGTTTTTCAACACTATCACAAGTGCAAAAAGTGTTTTTTCCACACTAATACAAGTGCAAAAGTGGTTTCCTGCACCAACACAGGTGCGAAAAGTGGTTTTTCAACACTAACACAAGTGCGAAAAGTGGTTTTTCAACACTAACACAAGTGCGAAAAGTGTTTTTGCACACTAATACAAGTGCAAAAGTGGTTTCCTGCACCAACACAAGTGCGAAAAGTGGTTTTTCAACACTAACACAAGTGCGAAAAGTGGTTTTTCAACACTAACACAAGTGCGAAAAGTGGTTTTCCCACACTAATACAAGTGCAAAAGTGGTTTCCTGCACCAACACAAGTGCGAAAAGTGGTTTTTCAACACGAACACAAGTGCGAAAAGTGGTTTTTCAACACTATCACAAGTGCAAAAAGTGTTTTTACCACACTAATACAAGTGCAAAAGTGGTTTCCTGCACCAACACAAGTGCGAAAAGTGGTTTTTCAACACTAACACAAGTGCGAAAATTGGTTTTTCAACACTAACACAAGTGCGAAAAGTGGTTTTTCAACACTATCACAAGTGCAAAAAGTGTTTTTTCCACACTAATACAAGTGCAAAAGTGGTTTCCTGCACCAACACAAGTGCGAAAAGTGGTTTTTCAACACTAACACAAGTGCGAAAAGTGGTTTTTCAACACTAACACAAGTGTGAAAAGTGGTTTTTCAACACTAACACAAGTGCAAAAAGTGTTTTTACCACACTAATACAAGTGCAAAAGTGGTTTCCTGCACCAACACAAGTGCGAAAAGTGGTTTTTCAACACTAACACAAGTGCGAAAATTGGTTTTTCAACACTAACACAAGTGCGAAAAGTGGTTTTTCAACACTATCACAAGTGCAAAAAGTGTTTTTTCCACACTAATACAAGTGCAAAAGTGGTTTCCTGCACCAACACAAGTGCGAAAAGTGGTTTTTCAACACTAACACAAGTGCGAAAAGTGGTTTTTCAACACTAACACAAGTGCGAAAAGTGTTTTTGCACACTAATACAAGTGCAAAAGTGGTTTCCTGCACCAACACAAGTGCGAAAAGTGGTTTTTCAACACTAACACAAGTGCGAAAAGTGGTTTTTCAACACTAACACAAGTGCGAAAAGTGGTTTTCCCACACTAATACAAGTGCAAAAGTGGTTTCCTGCACCAACACAAGTGCGAAAAGTGGTTTTTCAACACGAACACAAGTGCGAAAAGTGGTTTTTCAACAATATCACAAGTGCAAAAAGTGTTTTTACCACACTAATACAAGTGCAAAAGTGGTTTCCTGCACCAACACAAGTGCGAAAAGTGGTTTTTCAACACTAACACAAGTGCGAAAAGTGGTTTTTCAACACTATCACAAGTGCAAAAAGTGTTTTTTCCACACTAATACAAGTGCAAAAGTGGTTTCCTGCACCAACACAAGTGCGAAAAGTGGTTTTTCAACACTAACACAAGTGCGAAAAGTGGTTTTTCAACACTAACACAAGTGCGAAAAGTGTTTTTGCACACTAATACAAGTGCAAAAGTGGTTTCCTGCACCAACACAAGTGCGAAAACTGGTTTTTCAACACTAACACAAGTGCGAAAAGTGGTTTTTCAACACTAACACAAGTGCGAAAAGTGGTTTTCCCACACTAATACAAGTGCAAAAGTGGTTTCCTGCACCAACACAAGTGCGAAAAGTGGTTTTTCAACACGAACACAAGTGCGAAAAGTGGTTTTTCAACACTATCACAAGTGCAAAAAGTGTTTTTACCACACTAATACAAGTGCAAAAGTGGTTTCCTGCACCAACACAAGTGCGAAAAGTGGTTTTTCAACACTAACACAAGTGCGAAAAGTGGTTTTTCAACACTATCACAAGTGCAAAAAGTGTTTTTTCCACACTAATACAAGTGCAAAAGTGGTTTCCTGCACCAACACAAGTGCGAAAAGTGGTTTTTCAACACTAACACAAGTGCGAAAAGTGGTTTTTCAACACTAACACAAGTGCGAAAAGTGGTTTTTCAACACTATCACAAGTGCAAAAAGTGTTTTTTCCACACTAATACAAGTGCAAAAGTGGTTTCCTGCACCAACACAAGTGTGAAAAGTGGTTTTTCAACACTAACACAAGTGCGAAAAGTGGTTTTTCAACACTATCACAAGTGCAAAAAGTGTTTTTTCCACACTAATACAAGTGCAAAAGTGGTTTCCTGCACCAACACAAGTGCGAAAAGTGGTTTTTAAACACTAACACAAGTGCGAAAAGTGGTTTTTCAACACTATCACAAGTGCAAAAAGTGTTTTTTCCACACTAATACAAGTGCAAAACTGGTTTCCTGCACCAGCACAAGTGCGAAAAGTGGTTTTTCAACACTAACACAAGTGCGAAAAGTGGTTTTTCAACACTAACACAAGTGCGAAAAGTGGTTTTTCCACACTAATACAAGTGCAAAAGTTGTTTCCTGATCCAACACAAGTGCGAAAAGTGGTTTTTAAACACTAACACAAGTGCGAAAAGTGGTTTTTCAACACTATCACAAGTGCAAAAAGTGTTTTTTCCACACTAATACAAGTGCAAAAGTGGTTTCCTGCACCAACACAAGTGCGAAAAGTGGTTTTTCAACACTAACACAAGTGCGAAAAGTGGTTTTTCAACACTAACACAAGTGCGAAAAGTGGTTTTTCCACACTAATACAAGTGCAAAAGTGGTTTCCTGAACCAACACAAGTGCGAAAAGTGGTTTTTCAACACTAACACAAGTGCGAAAAGTGGTTTTTCAACACAACACAAGTGCGAAAAGTGGTTTTTCCACACGAATACAAGTGCGAAAAGTGGTTTTTCAACACTATCACAAGTGCAAAAAGTGTTTTTACCACACTAATACAAGTGCAAAAGTGGTTTCCTGCACCAACACAAGTGCGAAAAGTGGTTTTTCAACATTAACACAAGTGCGAAAAGTGGTTTTTCAACACTAACACAAGTGCGAAAAGTGGTTTTTCAACACTATCACAAGTGCAAAAAGTGTTTTTTCCACACTAATACAAGTGCAAAAGTGGTTTCCTGCACCAACACAAGTGCGAAAAGTGGTTTTTCAACACTAACACAAGTGCGAAAAGTGGTTTTTCAACACTAACACAAGTGCGAAAAGTGTTTTTTCCACACTAATACAAGTGCAAAAGTGGTTTACTGCACCAACACAAGTGCGAAAAGTGGTTTTTCAACACTAACACAAGTGCGAAAAGTGGTTTTTCAACACTATCACAAGTGCAAAAAGTGTTTTTTCCAAACTAATACAAGTGCAAAAGTGGTTTCCTGCACCAACACAAGTGCGAAAAGTGGTTTTTCAACACGAACACAAGTGCGAAAATTGGTTTTTCAACACTAACACAAGTGCGAAAAGTGTTTTTTCCACACTAATACAAGTGCAAAAGTGGTTTCCTGCACCAACACAAGTGCAAAAGTGGTTTTTCAACACTAACACAAGTGCAAAAAGTGGTTTTTCAACACTATCACAAGTGCAAAAAGTGTTTTTTCCACACTAATACAAGTGCAAAAGTGGTTTCCTGCACCAACACAAGTGCGAAAAGTGGTTTTTCAACACGAACACAAGTGCGAAAAGTGGTTTTTCAACACTATCACAAGTGCAAAAAGTGTTTTTACCACACTAATACAAGTGCAAAAGTGGTTTCCTGCTCCAACACAAGTGCGAAAAGTGGTTTTTCAACACTAACACAAGTGCGAAAAGTGGTTTTTCAACACTAACACAAGTGCGAAAAGTGGTTTTCCCACACTAATACAAGTGCAAAAGTGGTTTCCTGCACCAACACAAGTGCGAAAAGTGGTTTTTCAACACTAACACAAGTGCGAAAAGTGGTTTTTCAACACTAACACAAGTGCAAAAAGTGTTTTTTCCACACTAATACAAGTGCAAAAGTGGTTTCCTGCACCAACACAAGTGCGAAAAGTGGTTTTTCAACACTAACACAAGTGCGAAAAGTGGTTTTTCAACACTAACACAAGTGCGAAAAGTGGTTTTTCAACACTATCACAAGTGCAAAAAGTGTTTTTTCCACACTAATACAAGTGCAAAAGTGGTTTCCTGCACCAACACAAGTGTGAAAAGTGGTTTTTCAACACTAACACAAGTGCGAAAAGTGGTTTTTCAACACTATCACAAGTGCAAAAAGTGTTTTTTCCACACTAATACAAGTGCAAAAGTGGTTTCCTGCACCAACACAAGTGCGAAAAGTGGTTTTTAAACACTAACACAAGTGCGAAAAGTGGTTTTTCAACACTATCACAAGTGCAAAAAGTGTTTTTTCCACACTAATACAAGTGCAAAACTGGTTTCCTGCACCAGCACAAGTGCGAAAAGTGGTTTTTCAACACTAACACAAGTGCGAAAAGTGGTTTTTCAACACTAACACAAGTGCGAAAAGTGGTTTTTCCACACTAATACAAGTGCAAAAGTTGTTTCCTGATCCAACACAAGTGCGAAAAGTGGTTTTTAAACACTAACACAAGTGCGAAAAGTGGTTTTTCAACACTATCACAAGTGCAAAAAGTGTTTTTTCCACACTAATACAAGTGCAAAAGTGGTTTCCTGCACCAACACAAGTGCGAAAAGTGGTTTTTCAACACTAACACAAGTGCGAAAAGTGGTTTTTCAACACTAACACAAGTGCGAAAAGTGGTTTTTCCACACTAATACAAGTGCAAAAGTGGTTTCCTGAACCAACACAAGTGCGAAAAGTGGTTTTTCAACACTAACACAAGTGCGAAAAGTGGTTTTTCAACACAACACAAGTGCGAAAAGTGGTTTTTCCACACGAATACAAGTGCGAAAAGTGGTTTTTCAACACTATCACAAGTGCAAAAAGTGTTTTTACCACACTAATACAAGTGCAAAAGTGGTTTCCTGCACCAACACAAGTGCGAAAAGTGGTTTTTCAACATTAACACAAGTGCGAAAAGTGGTTTTTCAACACTAACACAAGTGCGAAAAGTGGTTTTTCAACACTATCACAAGTGCAAAAAGTGTTTTTTCCACACTAATACAAGTGCAAAAGTGGTTTCCTGCACCAACACAAGTGCGAAAAGTGGTTTTTCAACACTAACACAAGTGCGAAAAGTGGTTTTTCAACACTAACACAAGTGCGAAAAGTGTTTTTTCCACACTAATACAAGTGCAAAAGTGGTTTACTGCACCAACACAAGTGCGAAAAGTGGTTTTTCAACACTAACACAAGTGCGAAAAGTGGTTTTTCAACACTATCACAAGTGCAAAAAGTGTTTTTTCCAAACTAATACAAGTGCAAAAGTGGTTTCCTGCACCAACACAAGTGCGAAAAGTGGTTTTTCAACACGAACACAAGTGCGAAAATTGGTTTTTCAACACTAACACAAGTGCGAAAAGTGTTTTTTCCACACTAATACAAGTGCAAAAGTGGTTTCCTGCACCAACACAAGTGCAAAAGTGGTTTTTCAACACTAACACAAGTGCAAAAAGTGGTTTTTCAACACTATCACAAGTGCAAAAAGTGTTTTTTCCACACTAATACAAGTGCAAAAGTGGTTTCCTGCACCAACACAAGTGCGAAAAGTGGTTTTTCAACACGAACACAAGTGCGAAAAGTGGTTTTTCAACACTATCACAAGTGCAAAAAGTGTTTTTACCACACTAATACAAGTGCAAAAGTGGTTTCCTGCTCCAACACAAGTGCGAAAAGTGGTTTTTCAACACTAACACAAGTGCGAAAAGTGGTTTTTCAACACTAACACAAGTGCGAAAAGTGGTTTTCCCACACTAATACAAGTGCAAAAGTGGTTTCCTGCACCAACACAAGTGCGAAAAGTGGTTTTTCAACACGAACACAAGTGCGAAAAGTGGTTTTTCAACACTATCACAAGTGCAAAAAGTGTTTTTACCACACTAATACAAGTGCAAAAGTGGTTTCCTGCACCAACACAAGTGCGAAAAGTGGTTTTTCAACACTATCACAAGTGCAAAAAGTGTTTTTACCACACTAATACAAGTGCAAAAGTGGTTTCCTGCAACAACACAAGTGCGAAAAGTGGTTTTTCAACACTAACACAAGTGCGAAAAGTGGTTTTTAAACACTAACACAAGTGCGAAAAGTGTTTTTTCCACACTAATACATGTGCAAAAGTGGTTTCCTGCACCAACACAAGTGCGAAAAGTGGTTTTTCAACACTAACACAAGTGCGAAAAGTGGTTTTTCAACACTATCACAAGTGCAAAAAGTGTTTTTTCCACACTAATACAAGTGCAAAAGTGGTTTCCTGCACCAACACAAGTGCGAAAAGTGGTTTTTCAACACTAACACAAGTGCGAAAAGTGTTTTTTCCACACTAATACAAGTGCAAAAGTGGTTTCCTGCACCAACACAAGTGCGAAAAGTGGTTTTTCAACACTAACACAAGTGCGAAAAGTGGTTTTTCAACACTAACACAAGTGCGAAAAGTGGTTTTTCCACACTAATACAAGTGCAAAAGTGGTTTCCTGCACCAACACAAGTGCGAAAAGTGGTTTTTCAGCACTAACACAAGTGCGAAAAGTGGTTTTTCAACACTATCACAAGTGCAAAAAGTGGTTTTTCCACACTAATACAAGTGCAAAAGTGGTTTCCTGCACCAACACAAGTGCGAAAAGTGGTTTTTCAACACTAACACAAGTGCGAAAAGTGGTTTTTCAACACTAACACAAGTGCGAAAAGTGTTTTTTCCACACTAATACAAGTGCAAAAGTGGTTTCCTGCACCAACACAAGTGCGAAATGTGGTTTTTCAACACTAACACAAGTGCGAAAAGTGGTTTTTCAACACTAACACAAGTGCGAAAAGTGGTTTTTCAACACTATCACAAGTGCAAAAAGTGTTTTTCCCACACTAATACAAGTGCAAAAGTGGTTTCCTGCACCAACACAAGTGCGAAAAGTGGTTTTTCAACACTATCACAAGTGCAAAAAGTGTTTTTTCCACACTAATACAAGTGCAAAAGTGGTTTCCTGCACCAACACAAGTGCGAAAAGTGGTTTTTCAACACTAACACAAGTGCGAAAAGTGGTTTTTCAACACTAACACAAGTGCGAAAAGTGGTTTTTCAACACTATCACAAGTGCAAAAAGTGTTTTTTCCACACTAATACAAGTGCAAAAGTGGTTTCCTGCACCAACACAAGTGTGAAAAGTGGTTTTTCAACACTAACACAAGTGCGAAAAGTGGTTTTTCAACACTATCACAAGTGCAAAAAGTGTTTTTTCCACACTAATACAAGTGCAAAAGTGGTTTCCTGCACCAACACAAGTGCGAAAAGTGTTTTTTAAACACTAACACAAGTGCGAAAAGTGGTTTTTCAACACTAACACAAGTGCGAAAAGTGGTTTTTCCACACTAATACAAGTGCAAAAGTGGTTTCCTGCACCAACACAAGTGCGAAAAGTGGTTTTTCAACACTAACACAAGTGCAAAAAGTGGTTTTTCAACACTATCACAAGTGCAAAAAGTGTTTTTTCCACACTAATACAAGTGCAAAAGTGGTTTCCTGCACCAACACAAGTGCGAAAAGTGGTTTTTCAACACTAACACAAGTGCGAAAAGTGTTTTTTCCACACTAACACAAGTGCGAAAAGTGTTTTTTCCACACTAATACAAGTGCAAAAGTGGTTTCCTGCACCAACACAAGTGCGAAAAGTGGTTTTTCAACACTAACACAAGTGCGAAAAGTGGTTTTTCAACACTAACACAAGTGCGAAAAGTGGTTTTTCAACACTATCACAAGTGCAAAAAGTGTTTTTTCCACACTAATACAAGTGCAAAAGTGGTTTCCTGCACCAACACAAGTGCGAAAAGTGGTTTTTCAACACTAACACAAGTGCGAAAAGTGGTTTTTCAACACTATCACAAGTGCAAAAAGTGTTTTTTCCACACTAATACAAGTGCAAAAGTGGTTTCCTGCACCAACACAAGTGCGAAAAGTGGTTTTTCAACACTAACACAAGTGCGAAAAGTGGTTTTTCCACACTAATACAAGTGCAAAAGTGGTTTCCTGCACCAACACAAGTGCGAAAAGTGGTTTTTCAACACTAACACAAGTGCAAAAAGTGGTTTTTCAACACTATCACAAGTGCAAAAAGTGTTTTTACGACACTAATACAAGTGCAAAAGTGGTTTCCTGCAACAACACAAGTGTGAAAAGTGGTTTTTCAACACTAATACAAGTGCAAAAGTGGTTTCCTGCACCAACACAAGTGCGAAAAGTGGTTTTTCAACACTAACACAAGTGCGAAAAGTGGTTTTTCAACACTATCACAAGTGCAAAAAGTGTTTTTTCCACACTAATACAAGTGCAAAAGTGGTTTCCTGCACCAACACAAGTGCGAAAAGTGGTTTTTCAACACTAACACAAGTGCGAAAAGTGGTTTTTCAACACTAACACAAGTGCGAAAAGTGGTTTTTCCACACTAATACAAGTGCAAAAGTGGTTTCCTGCACCAACACAAGTGCGAAAAGTGGTTTTTCAACACTAACACAAGTGCAAAAAGTGGTTTTTCAACACTAACACAAGTGCGAAAAGTGGTTTTTCAACACTAACACAAGTGCGAAAAGTGTTTTTGCACACTAATACAAGTGCAAAAGTGGTTTCCTGCACCAACACAAGTGCGAAAAGTGGTTTTTCAACACTAACACAAGTGCGAAAAGTGGTTTTTCAACACTAACACAAGTGCGAAAAGTGGTTTTCCCACACTAATACAAGTGCAAAAGTGGTTTCCTGCACCAACACAAGTGCGAAAAGTGGTTTTTCAACACGAACACAAGTGCGAAAAGTGGTTTTTCAACACTATCACAAGTGCAAAAAGTGTTTTTACCACACTAATACAAGTGCAAAAGTGGTTTCCTGCACCAACACAAGTGCGAAAAGTGGTTTTTCAACACTAACACAAGTGCGAAAATTGGTTTTTCAACACTAACACAAGTGCGAAAAGTGGTTTTTCAACACTATCACAAGTGCAAAAAGTGTTTTTTCCACACTAATACAAGTGCAAAAGTGGTTTCCTGCACCAACACAAGTGCAAAAAGTGGTTTTTCAACACTAACACAAGTGCGAAAAGTGGTTTTTCAACACTAACACAAGTGCGAAAAGTGGTTTTTCAACACTATCACAAGTGCAAAAAGTGTTTTTTCCACACTAATACAAGTGCAAAAGTAGTTTCCTGCACCAACACAAGTGCGAAAAGTGGTTTTTCAACACTAACACAAGTGCAAAAAGTGGTTTTTCAACACTAACACAAGTGCGAAAAGTGTTTTTGCACACTAATACAAGTGCAAAAGTGGTTTCCTGCACCAACACAAGTGCGAAAAGTGGTTTTTCAACACGAACACAAGTGCGAAAAGTGGTTTTTCAACACTATCACAAGTGCAAAAAGTGTTTTTACCACACTAATACAAGTGCAAAAGTGGTTTCCTGCACCAACACAAGTGCGAAAAGTGGTTTTTCAACACTATCACAAGTGCAAAAAGTGTTTTTACCACACTAATACAAGTGCAAAAGTGGTTTCCTGCAACAACACAAGTGCGAAAAGTGGTTTTTCAACACTAACACAAGTGCGAAAAGTGGTTTTTAAACACTAACACAAGTGCGAAAAGTGTTTTTTCCACACTAATACATGTGCAAAAGTGGTTTCCTGCACCAACACAAGTGCGAAAAGTGGTTTTTCAACACTAACACAAGTGCGAAAAGTGGTTTTTCAACACTATCACAAGTGCAAAAACTGTTTTTTCCACACTAATACAAGTGCAAAAGTGGTTTCCTGCACCAACACAAGTGCGAAAAGTGGTTTTTCAACACTAACACAAGTGCGAAAAGTGTTTTTTCCACACTAATACAAGTGCAAAAGTGGTTTCCTGCACCAACACAAGTGCGAAAAGTGGTTTTTCAACACTAACACAAGTGCGAAAAGTGGTTTTTCAACACTAACACAAGTGCGAAAAGTGGTTTTTCCACACTAATACAAGTGCAAAAGTGGTTTCCTGCACCAACACAAGTGCGAAAAGTGGTTTTTCAGCACTAACACAAGTGCGAAAAGTGGTTTTTCAACACTATCACAAGTGCAAAAAGTGTTTTTTCCACACTAATACAAGTGCAAAAGTGGTTTCCTGCACCAACACAAGTGCGAAAAGTGGTTTTTCAACACTAACACAAGTGCGAAAAGTGTTTTTTCAACACTAACACAAGTGCGAAAAGTGTTTTTTCCACACTAATACAAGTGCAAAAGTGGTTTCCTGCACCAACACAAGTGCGAAAAGTGGTTTTTCAACACTATCACAAGTGCAAAAAGTGTTTTTTCCACACTAATACAAGTGCAAAAGTGGTTTCCTGCACCAACACAAGTGCGAAATGTGGTTTTTCAACACTAACACAAGTGCGAAAAGTGGTTTTTCAACACTAACACAAGTGCGAAAAGTGGTTTTTCAACACTATCACAAGTGCAAAAAGTGTTTTTTCCACACTAATACAAGTGCAAAAGTGGTTTCCTGCACCAACACAAGTGCGAAAAGTGGTTTTTCAACACTAACACAAGTGCGAAAAGTGGTTTTTCAACACTAACACAAGTGCGAAAAGTGGTTTTTCAACACTATCACAAGTGCAAAAAGTGTTTTTTCCACACTAATACAAGTGCAAAAGTGGTTTCCTGCACCAACACAAGTGTGAAAAGTGGTTTTTCAACACTAACACAAGTGCGAAAAGTGGTTTTTCAACACTATCACAAGTGCAAAAAGTGTTTTTTCCACACTAATACAAGTGCAAAAGTGGTTTCCTGCACCAACACAAGTGCGAAAAGTGTTTTTTAAACACTAACACAAGTGCGAAAAGTGGTTTTTCAACACTAACACAAGTGCGAAAAGTGGTTTTTCCACACTAATACAAGTGCAAAAGTGGTTTCCTGCACCAACACAAGTGGGAAAAGTGGTTTTTCAACACTAACACAAGTGCAAAAAGTGGTTTTTCAACACTATCACAAGTGCAAAAAGTGTTTTTTCCACACTAATACAAGTGCAAAAGTGGTTTCCTGCACCAACACAAGTGCGAAAAGTGGTTTTTCAACACTAACACAAGTGCGAAAAGTGTTTTTTCCACACTAACACAAGTGCGAAAAGTGTTTTTTCCACACTAATACAAGTGCAAAAGTGGTTTCCTGCACCAACACAAGTGCGAAAAGTGGTTTTTCAACACTAACACAAGTGCGAAAAGTGGTTTTTCAACACTATCACAAGTGCAAAAAGTGTTTTTTCCACACTAATACAAGTGCAAAAGTGGTTTCCTGCACCAACACAAGTGCGAAAAGTGGTTTTTCAACACTAACACAAGTGCGAAAAGTGGTTTTTCAACACTAACACAAGTGCGAAAAGTGGTTTTTCCACACTAATACAAGTGCAAAAGTGGTTTCCTGCACCAACACAAGTGCGAAAAGTGGTTTTTCAACACTAACACAAGTGCAAAAAGTGGTTTTTCAACATTATCACAAGTGCAAAAAGTGTTTTTACGACACTAATACAAGTGCAAAAGTGGTTTCCTGCACCAACACAAGTGTGAAAAGTGGTTTTTCAACACTAATACAAGTGCAAAAGTGGTTTCCTGCACCAACACAAGTGCGAAAAGTGGTTTTTCAACACTAACACAAGTGCGAAAAGTGGTTTTTCAACACTATCACAAGTGCAAAAAGTGTTTTTTCCACACTAATACAAGTGCAAAAGTGGTTTCCTGCACCAACACAAGTGCGAAAAGTGGTTTTTCAACACTAACACAAGTGCGAAATGTGGTTTTTCAACACTAACACAAGTGCGAAAAGTGGTTTTTCCACACTAATACAAGTGCAAAAGTGGTTTCCTGCACCAACACAAGTGCGAAAAGTGGTTTTTCAACACTAACACAAGTGCAAAAAGTGGTTTTTCAACACTAACACAAGTGCGAAAAGTGGTTTATCAACACTAACACAAGTGCGAAAAGTGTTTTTGCACACTAATACAAGTGCAAAAGTGGTTTCCAGCACCAACACAAGTGCGAAAAGTGGTTTTTCAACACTAACACAAGTGCGAAAAGTGGTTTTTCAACACTAACACAAGTGCGAAAAGTGGTTTTCCCACACTAATACAAGTGCAAAAGTGGTTTCCTGCACCAACACAAGTGCGAAAAGTGGTTTTTCAACACGAACACAAGTGCGAAATGTGGTTTTTCAACACTATCACAAGTGCAAAAAGTGTTTTTACCACACTAATACAAGTGCAAAAGTGGTTTCCTGCACCAACACAAGTGCGAAAAGTGTTTTTTCAACACTAACACAAGTGCGAAAATTGGTTTTTCAACACTAACACAAGTGCGAAAAGTGGTTTTTCAACACTATCACAAGTGCAAAAAGTGTTTTTTCCACACTAATACAAGTGCAAAAGTGGTTTCCTGCACCAACACAAGTGCGAAAAGTGGTTTTTCAACACTAACACAAGTGCGAAAAGTGGTTTTTCAACACTAACACAAGTGCGAAAAGTGGTTTTTCAACACTATCACAAGTGCAAAAAGTGTTTTTTCCACACTAATACAAGTGCAAAAGTAGTTTCCTGCACCAACATAAGTGCGAAAAGTGGTTTTTCAACACTAACACAAGTGCGAAAAGTGGTTTTTCAACACTAACACAAGTGCGAAAAGTGTTTTTGCACACTAATACAAGTGCAAAAGTGGTTTCCTGCACCAACACAAGTGCGAAAAGTGGTTTTTCAACACTAACACAAGTGCGAAAAGTGGTTTTTCAACACTAACACAAGTGCGAAAAGTGGTTTTCCCACACTAATACAAGTGCAAAAGTGGTTTCCTGCACCAACACAAGTGCGAAAAGTGGTTTTTCAACACTAACACAAGTGCGAAAAGTGGTTTTTCAACACTATCACAAGTGCAAAAAGTGTTTTTACCACACTAATACAAGTGCAAAAGTGGTTTCCTGCACCAACACAAGTGCGAAAAGTGGTTTTTCAACACTAACACAAGTGCGAAAAGTGGTTTTTCAACACTATCACAAGTGCAAAAAGTGTTTTTTCCACACTAATACAAGTGCAAAAGTGGTTTCCTGCACCAACACAAGTGCGAAAAGTGGTTTTTCAACACTAACACAAGTGCGAAAAGTGGTTTTTCAACACTAACACAAGTGCGAAAAGTGGTTTTTCAACACTATCACAAGTGCAAAAAGTGTTTTTTCCACACTAATACAAGTGCAAAAGTGGTTTCCTGCACCAACACAAGTGTGAAAAGTGGTTTTTCAACACTAACACAAGTGCGAAAAGTGGTTTTTCAACACTATCACAAGTGCAAAAAGTGTTTTTTCCACACTAATACAAGTGCAAAAGTGGTTTCCTGCACCAACACAAGTGCGAAAAGTGGTTTTTAAACACTAACACAAGTGCAAAAAGTGGTTTTTCAACACTATCACAAGTGCAAAAAGTGTTTTTTCCACACTAATACAAGTGCAAAAGTGGTTTCCTGCACCAGCACAAGTGCGAAAAGTGGTTTTTCAACACTAACACAAGTGCGAAAAGTGGTTTTTCAACACTAACACAAGTGCGAAAAGTGGTTTTTCCACACTAATACAAGTGCAAAAGTTGTTTCCTGAACCAATACAAGTGCGAAAAGTGGTTTTTAAACACTAACACAAATGCGAAAAGTGGTTTTTCAACACTATCACAAGTGCAAAAAGTGTTTTTTCCACACTAATACAAGTGCAAAAGTGGTTTCCTGCACCAACACAAGTGCGAAAAGTGGTTTTTCAACACTAACACAAGTGCGAAAAGTGGTTTTTCAACACTAACACAAGTACGAAAAGTGGTTTTTCCACACTAATACAAGTGCAAAAGTGGTTTCCTGAACCAACACAAGTGCGAAAAGTGGTTTTTCAACACTAACACAAGTGCGAAAAGTGGTTTTTCAACACTAACACAAGTGCGAAAAGTGGTTTTTCCACACTAATACAAGTGCAAAGGTGGTTTCCTGCACCAACACAAGTGCGAAAAGTGGTTTTTCAACACTAACACAAGTGCGAAAAGTGGTTTTTCAACACTAACACAAGTACGAAAAGTGGTTTTCCACACTAATACAAGTGCAAAAGTGGTTTCCTGCACCAACACAAGTGCGAAAAGTGGTTTTTCAACACTAACACAAGTGCGAAAAGTGGTTTTTCAACACTATCACAAGTGCAAAAAGTGTTTTTACCACACTAATACAAGTGCAAAGGTGGTTTCCTGCACCAACACAAGTGCGAAAAGTGGTTTTTCAACACTAACACAAGTGCGAAAAGTGGTTTTTCAACACTATCACAAGTGCAAAAAGTGTTTTTACCACACTAATACAAGTGCAAAAGTGGTTTCCTACACCAACACAAGTGCGAATAGTGGTTTTTCAACACTAACACAAGTGCGAAAAGTGGTTTTTCAACACTAACACAAGTGCGAAAAGTGGTTTTTCAACACTATCACAAGTGCAAAAAGTGTTTTTTCCACACTAATACAAGTGCAAAAGTGGTTTCCTGCACCAACACAAGTGTGAAAAGTGGTTTTTCAACACTAACACAAGTGCGAAAAGTGGTTTTTCAACACTAACACAAGTGCGAAAAGTGTTTTTTCCACACTAATACAAGTGCAAAAGTGGTTTACTGCACCAACACAAGTGCGAAAAGTGGTTTTTCAACACTAACACAAGTGCGAAAAGTGGTTTTTCAACACTATCACAAGTGCAAAAAGTGTTTTTCCCACACTAATACAAGTGCAAAAGTGGTTTCCTGCACCAACACAAGTGCGAAAAGTGGTTTTTCAACACGAACACAAGTGCGAAAATTGGTTTTTCAACACTAACACAAGTGCGAAAAGTGTTTTTTCCACACTAATACAAGTGCAAAAGTGGTTTCCTGCACCAACACAAGTGCAAAAAGTGGTTTTTCAACACTAACACAAGTGCAAAAAGTGGTTTTTCAACACTATCACAAGTGCAAAAAGTGTTTTTTCCACACTAATACAAGTGCAAAAGTGGTTTCCTGCACCAACACAAGTGCGAAAAGTGGTTTTTCAACACTAACACAAGTGCGAAAAGTGGTTTTTCAACACTATCACAAGTGCAAAAAGTGTTTTTACCACACTAATACAAGTGCAAAAGTGGTTTCCTGCACCAACACAAGTGCGAAAAGTGGTTTTTCAACACTAACACAAGTGCGAAAAGTGGTTTTTCAACACTAACACAAGTGCGAAAAGTGGTTTTCCCACACTAATACAAGTGCAAAAGTGGTTTCCTGCACCAACACAAGTGCGAAAAGTGGTTTTTCAACACGAACACAAGTGCGAAAAGTGGTTTTTCAACACTATCACAAGTGCAAAAAGTGTTTTTACCACACTAATACAAGTGCAAAAGTGGTTTCCTGCACCAACACAAGTGCGAAAAGTGGTTTTTCAACACTATCACAAGTGCAAAAAGTGTTTTTACCACACTAATACCAGTGCAAAAGTGGTTTCCTGCAACAACACAAGTGCGAAAAGTGGTTTTTCAACACTAACACAAGTGCGAAAAGTGGTTTTTAAACACTAACACAAGTGCGAAAAGTGTTTTTTCCACACTAATACATGTGCAAAAGTGGTTTCCTGCACCAACACAAGTGCGAAAAGTGGTTTTTCAACACTAACACAAGTGCGAAAAGTGTTTTTTCCACACTAATACAAGTGCAAAAGTGGTTTCCTGCACCAACACAAGTGCGAAAAGTGGTTTTTCAACACTAACACAAGTGCGAAAAGTGGTTTTTCAACACTATCACAAGTGCAAAAAGTGTTTTTTCCACACTAATACAAGTGCAAAAGTGGTTTCCTGCACCAACACAAGTGCGAAAAGTGGTTTTTCAACACTAACACAAGTGCGAAAAGTGGTTTTTCAACACTAACACAAGTGCGAAATGTGGTTTTTCAACAATAACACAAGTGCGAAAAGTGGTTTTTCAACACTATCACAAGTGCAAAAAGTGTTTTTTCCACACTAATACAAGTGCAAAAGTGGTTTCCTGCACCAACACAAGTGCGAAAAGTGGTTTTTCAACACCATCACAAGTGCAAAAAGTGGTTTTTCCACACTAACACAAGTGCGAAAAGTGTTTTTTCCACACTAATACAAGTGCAAAAGTGGTTTCCTGCACCAACACAAGTGCGAAAAGTGGTTTTTCAACACTAACACAAGTGCGAAAAGTGGTTTTTCAACACTATCACAAGTGCAAAAAGTGTTTTTTCCACACTAATACAAGTGCAAAAGTGGTTTCCTGCACCAACACAAGTGCGAAAAGTGGTTTTTCAACACTAACACAAGTGCGAAAAGTGGTTTTTCAACACTAACACAAGTGCGAAAAGTGGTTTTTCAACACTATCACAAGTGCAAAAAGTGTTTTTTCCACACTAATACAAGTGCAAAAGTGGTTTCCTGCACCAACACAAGTGTGAAAAGTGGTTTTTCAACACTAACACAAGTGCGAAAAGTGGTTTTTCAACACTATCACAAGTGCAAAAAGTGTTTTTTCCACACTAATACAAGTGCAAAAGTGGTTTCCTGCACCAACACAAGTGCGAAAAGTGGTTTTTAAACACTAACACAAGTGCAAAAAGTGGTTTTTCAACACTATCACAAGTGCAAAAAGTGTTTTTTCCACACTAATACAAGTGCAAAAGTGGTTTCCTGCACCAGCACAAGTGCGAAAAGTGGTTTTTCAACACTAACACAAGTGCGAAAAGTGGTTTTTCAACACTAACACAAGTGCGAAAAGTGGTTTTTCCACACTAATACAAGTGCAAAAGTTGTTTCCTGAACCAACACAAGTGCGAAAAGTGGTTTTTAAACACTAACACAAATGCGAAAAGTGGTTTTTCAACACTATCACAAGTGCAAAAAGTGTTTTTTCCACACTAATACAAGTGCAAAAGTGGTTTCCTGCACCAACACAAGTGCGAAAAGTGGTTTTTCAACACTAACACAAGTGCGAAAAGTGGTTTTTCAACACTAACACAAGTACGAAAAGTGGTTTTTCCACACTAATACAAGTGCAAAAGTGGTTTCCTGAACCAACACAAGTGCGAAAAGTGGTTTTTCAACACTAACACAAGTGCGAAAAGTGGTTTTTCAACACTAACACAAATGCGAAAAGTGGTTTTTCCACACTAATACAAGTGCAAAGGTGGTTTCCTGCACCAACACAAGTGCGAAAAGTGGTTTTTCAACACTAACACAAGTGCGAAAAGTGGTTTTTCAACACTAACACAAGTACGAAAAGTGGTTTTCCACACTAATACAAGTGCAAAAGTGGTTTCCTGCACCAACACAAGTGCGAAAAGTGGTTTTTCAACACTAACACAAGTGCGAAAAGTGGTTTTTCAACACTATCACAAGTGCAAAAAGTGTTTTTACCACACTAATACAAGTGCAAAGGTGGTTTCCTGCACCAACACAAGTGCGAAAAGTGGTTTTTCAACACTAACACAAGTGCGAAAAGTGGTTTTTCAACACTATCACAAGTGCAAAAAGTGTTTTTACCACACTAATACAAGTGCAAAAGTGGTTTCCTACACCAACACAAGTGCGAATAGTGGTTTTTCAACACTAACACAAGTGCGAAAAGTGGTTTTTCAACACTAACACAAGTGCGAAAAGTGGTTTTTCAACACTATCACAAGTGCAAAAAGTGTTTTTTCCACACTAATACAAGTGCAAAAGTGGTTTCCTGCACCAACACAAGTGTGAAAAGTGGTTTTTCAACACTAACACAAGTGCGAAAAGTGGTTTTTCAACACTAACACAAGTGCGAAAAGTGTTTTTTCCACACTAATACAAGTGCAAAAGTGGTTTACTGCACCAACACAAGTGCGAAAAGTGGTTTTTCAACACTAACACAAGTGCGAAAAGTGGTTTTTCAACACTATCACAAGTGCAAAAAGTGTTTTTCCCACACTAATACAAGTGCAAAAGTGGTTTCCTGCACCAACACAAGTGCGAAAAGTGGTTTTTCAACACGAACACAAGTGCGAAAATTGGTTTTTCAACACTAACACAAGTGCGAAAAGTGTTTTTTCCACACTAATACAAGTGCAAAAGTGGTTTCCTGCACCAACACAAGTGCAAAAAGTGGTTTTTCAACACTAACACAAGTGCAAAAAGTGGTTTTTCAACACTATCACAAGTGCAAAAAGTGTTTTTTCCACACTAATACAAGTGCAAAAGTGGTTTCCTGCACCAACACAAGTGCGAAAAGTGGTTTTTCAACACTAACACAAGTGCGAAAAGTGGTTTTTCAACACTATCACAAGTGCAAAAAGTGTTTTTACCACACTAATACAAGTGCAAAAGTGGTTTCCTGCACCAACACAAGTGCGAAAAGTGTTTTTCAACACTAACACAAGTGCGAAAAGTGGTTTTTCAACACTAACACAAGTGCGAAAAGTGGTTTTCCCACACTAATACAAGTGCAAAAGTGGTTTCCTGCACCAACACAAGTGCGAAAAGTGGTTTTTCAACACGAACACAAGTGCGAAAAGTGGTTTTTCAACACTATCACAAGTGCAAAAAGTGTTTTTACCACACTAATACAAGTGCAAAAGTGGTTTCCTGCACCAACACAAGTGCGAAAAGTGGTTTTTCAACACTATCACAAGTGCAAAAAGTGTTTTTTACCACACTAATACCAGTGCAAAAGTGGTTTCCTGCAACAACACAAGTGCGAAAAGTGGTTTTTCAACACTAACACAAGTGCGAAAAGTGGTTTTTAAACACTAACACAAGTGCGAAAAGTGTTTTTTCCACACTAATACATGTGCAAAAGTGGTTTCCTGCACCAACACAAGTGCGAAAAGTGGTTTTTCAACACTAACACAAGTGCGAAAAGTGTTTTTTCCACACTAATACAAGTGCAAAAGTGGTTTCCTGCACCAACACAAGTGCGAAAAGTGGTTTTTCAACACTAACACAAGTGCGAAAAGTGGTTTTTCAACACTAACACAAGTGCGAAAAGTGGTTTTATCCACACTAATACAAGTGCAAAAGTGGTTTCCTGCACCAACACAAGTGCGAAAAGTGGTTTTTCAGCACTAACACAAGTGCGAAAAGTGGTTTTTCAACACTATCACAAGTGCAAAAAGTGTTTTTTCCACACTAATACAAGTGCAAAAGTGGTTTCCTGCACCAACACAAGTGCGAAAAGTGGTTTTTCAACACTAACACAAGTGCGAAAAGTGGTTTTTCAACACTAACACAAGTGCGAAATGTGGTTTTTCAACAATAACACAAGTGCGAAAAGTGGTTTTTCAACACTATCACAAGTGCAAAAAGTGTTTTTTCCACACTAATACAAGTGCAAAAGTGGTTTCCTGCACCAACACAAGTGCGAAAAGTGGTTTTTCAACACCATCACAAGTGCAAAAAGTGGTTTTTCCACACTAACACAAGTGCGAAAAGTGTTTTTTCCACACTAATACAAGTGCAAAAGTGGTTTCCTGCACCAACACAAGTGCGAAAAGTGGTTTTTCAACACTAACACAAGTGCGAAAAGTGGTTTTTCAACACTATCACAAGTGCAAAAAGTGTTTTTTCCACACTAATACAAGTGCAAAAGTGGTTTCCTGCACCAACACAAGTGCGAAAAGTGGTTTTTCGACACTAACACAAGTGCGAAAAGTGGTTTTTCAACACTAACACAAGTGCGAAAAGTGGTTTTTCCACACTAATACAAGTGCAAAAGTGGTTTCCTGCACCAACACAAGTGCGAAAAGTGGTTTTTCAACACTAACACAAGTGCAAAAAGTGGTTTTTCAACACTATCACAAGTGCAAAAAGTGTTTTTACGACACTAATACAAGTGCAAAAGTGGTTTCCTGCACCAACACAAGTGTGAAAAGTGGTTTTTCAACACTAATACAAGTGCAAAAGTGGTTTCCTGCACCAACACAAGTGCGAAAAGTGGTTTTTCAACACTAACACAAGTGCGAAAAGTGGTTTTTCAACACTATCACAAGTGCAAAAAGTGTTTTTTCCACACTAATACAAGTGCAAAAGTGGTTTCCTGCACCAACACAAGTGCGAAAAGTGGTTTTTCAACACTAACACAAGTGCGAAAAGTGGTTTTTCAACACTAACACAAGTGCGAAAAGTGGTTTTTCCACACTAATACAAGTGCAAAAGTGGTTTCCTGCACCAACACAAGTGCGAAAAGTGGTTTTTCAACACTAACACAAGTGCAAAAAGTGGTTTTTCAACACTAACACAAGTGCGAAAAGTGGTTTATCAACACTAACACAAGTGCGAAAAGTGTTTTTGCACACTAATACAAGTGCAAAAGTGGTTTCCTGCACCAACACAAGTGCGAAAAGTGGTTTTTCAACACTAACACAAGTGCGAAAAGTGGTTTTTCAACACTAACACAAGTGCGAAAAGTGGTTTTCCCACACTAATACAAGTGCAAAAGTGGTTTCCTGCACCAACACAAGTGCGAAAAGTGGTTTTTCAACACGAACACAAGTGCGAAAAGTGGTTTTTCAACACTATCACAAGTGCAAAAAGTGTTTTTACCACACTAATACAAGTGCAAAAGTGGTTTCCTGCACCAACACAAGTGCGAAAAGTGTTTTTTCAACACTAACACAAGTGCGAAAATTGGTTTTTCAACACTAACACAAGTGCGAAAAGTGGTTTTTCAACACTATCACAAGTGCAAAAAGTGTTTTTTCCACACTAATACAAGTGCAAAAGTGGTTTCCTGCACCAACACAAGTGCGAAAAGTGGTTTTTCAACACTAACACAAGTGCGAAAAGTGGTTTTTCAACACTAACACAAGTGCGAAAAGTGGTTTTTCAACACTATCACAAGTGCAAAAAGTGTTTTTTCCACACTAATACAAGTGCAAAAGTAGTTTCCTGCACCAACACAAGTGCGAAAAGTGGTTTTTCAACACTAACACAAGTGCGAAAAGTGGTTTTTCAACACTAACACAAGTGCGAAAAGTGTTTTTGCACACTAATACAAGTGCAAAAGTGGTTTCCTGCACCAACACAAGTGCGAAAAGTGGTTTTTCAACACTAACACAAGTGCGAAAATTGGTTTTTCAACACTAACACAAGTGCGAAAAGTGGTTTTCCCACACTAATACAAGTGCAAAAGTGGTTTCCTGCACCAACACAAGTGCGAAAAGTGGTTTTTCAACACGAACACAAGTGCGAAAAGTGGTTTTTCAACACTATCACAAGTGCAAAAAGTGTTTTTACCACACTAATACAAGTGCAAAAGTGGTTTCCTGCACCAACACAAGTGCGAAAAGTGGTTTTTCAACACTAACACAAGTGCGAAAAGTGGTTTTTCAACACTATCACAAGTGCAAAAAGTGTTTTTTCCACACTAATACAAGTGCAAAAGTGGTTTCCTGCACCAACACAAGTGCGAAAAGTGTTTTTCAACACTAACACAAGTGCGAAAAGTGGTTTTTCAACACTAACACAAGTGCGAAAAGTGGTTTTTCAACACTATCACAAGTGCAAAAAGTGTTTTTTCCACACTAATACAAGTGCAAAAGTGGTTTCCTGCACCAACACAAGTGTGAAAAGTGGTTTTTCAACACTAACACAAGTGCGAAAAGTGGTTTTTCAACACTATCACAAGTGCAAAAAGTGTTTTTTTCCACACTAATACAAGTGCAAAAGTGGTTTCCTGCACCAACACAAGTGCGAAAAGTGGTTTTAAACACTAACACAAGTGCAAAAAGTGGTTTTTCAACACTATCACAAGTGCAAAAAGTGTTTTTTCCACACTAATACAAGTGCAAAAGTGGTTTCCTGCACCAGCACAAGTGCGAAAAGTGGTTTTTCAACACTAACACAAGTGCGAAAAGTGGTTTTTCAACACTAACACAAGTGCGAAAAGTGGTTTTTCCACACTAATACAAGTGCAAAAGTTGTTTCCTGAACCAACACAAGTGCGAAAAGTGGTTTTTAAACACTAACACAAATGCGAAAAGTGGTTTTTCAACACTATCACAAGTGCAAAAAGTGTTTTTTCCACACTAATACAAGTGCAAAAGTGGTTTCCTGCACCAACACAAGTGCGAAAAGTGGTTTTTCAACACTAACACAAGTGCGAAAAGTGGTTTTTCAACACTAACACAAGTACGAAAAGTGGTTTTTCCACACTAATACAAGTGCAAAAGTGGTTTCCTGAACCAACACAAGTGCGAAAAGTGGTTTTTCAACACTAACACAAGTGCGAAAAGTGGTTTTTCACACTAACACAAGTGCGAAAAGTGGTTTTTCACACTAATACAAGTGCAAAGGTGGTTTCCTGCACCAACACAAGTGCGAAAGTGGTTTTTCAACACTAACACAAGTGCGAAAAGTGGTTTTTCAACACTAACACAAGTACGAAAAGTGGTTTTCCACACTAATACAAGTGCAAAAGTGGTTTCCTGCACCAACACAAGTGCGAAAAGTGGTTTTTCAACACTAACACAAGTGCGAAAAGTGGTTTTTCAACACTATCACAAGTGCAAAAAGTGTTTTTACCACACTAATACAAGTGCAAAGGTGGTTTCCTGCACCAACACAAGTGCGAAAAGTGGTTTTTCAACACTAACACAAGTGCGAAAAGTGGTTTTTCAACACTATCACAAGTGCAAAAAGTGTTTTTACCACACTAATACAAGTGCAAAAGTGGTTTCCTACACCAACACAAGTGCGAATAGTGGTTTTTCAACACTAACACAAGTGCGAAAAGTGGTTTTTCAACACTATCACAAGTGCAAAAAGTGTTTTTTCCACACTAATACAAGTGCAAAAGTGGTTTCCTGCACCAACACAAGTGCGAAAAGTGGTTTTTCAACACTACACAAGTGCGAAAAGTGGTTTTTCAACACAAACACAAGTGCGAAAAGTGTTTTTTCCACACTAATACAAGTGCAAAAGTGGTTTACTGCACCAACACAAGTGCGAAAAGTGGTTTTTCAACACTAACACAAGTGCGAAAAGTGGTTTTTCAACACTATCACAAGTGCAAAAAGTGTTTTTCCCACACTAATACAAGTGCAAAAGTGGTTTCCTGCACCAACACAAGTGCGAAAAGTGGTTTTTCAACACTAACACAAGTGCGAAAAGTGGTTTTTCAACACTAACACAAGTACGAAAAGTGGTTTTTCCACACTAATACAAGTGCAAAAGTGGTTTCCTGAACCAACACAAGTGCGAAAAGTGGTTTTTCAACACTAACACAAGTGCGAAAAGTGGTTTTTCAACACTAACACAAGTGCGAAAAGTGGTTTTTCCACACTAATACAAGTGCAAAGGTGGTTTCCTGCACCAACACAAGTGCGAAAAGTGGTTTTTCAACACTAACACAAGTGCGAAAAGTGGTTTTTCAACACTAACACAAGTACGAAAAGTGGTTTTCCACACTAATACAAGTGCAAAAGTGGTTTCCTGCACCAACACAAGTGCGAAAAGTGGTTTTTCAACACTAACACAAGTGCGAAAAGTGGTTTTTCAACACTATCACAAGTGCAAAAAGTGTTTTTACCACACTAATACAAGTGCAAAGGTGGTTTCCTGCACCAACACAAGTGCGAAAAGTGGTTTTTCAACACTAACACAAGTGCGAAAAGTGGTTTTTCAACACTATCACAAGTGCAAAAAGTGTTTTTACCACACTAATACAAGTGCAAAAGTGGTTTCCTACACCAACACAAGTGCGAATAGTGGTTTTTCAACACTAACACAAGTGCGAAAAGTGGTTTTTCAACACTATCACAAGTGCAAAAAGTGTTTTTTCCACACTAATACAAGTGCAAAAGTGGTTTCCTGCACCAACACAAGTGCGAAAAGTGGTTTTTCAACACTAACACAAGTGCGAAAAGTGGTTTTTCAACACAAACACAAGTGCGAAAAGTGTTTTTTCCACACTAATACAAGTGCAAAAGTGGTTTACTGCACCAACACAAGTGCGAAAAGTGGTTTTTCAACACTAACACAAGTGCGAAAGTGGTTTTTCAACACTATCACAAGTGCAAAAAGTGTTTTTCCCACACTAATACAAGTGCAAAAGTGGTTTCCTGCACCAACACAAGTGCGAAAAGTGGTTTTTCAACACGAACACAAGTGCGAAAATTGGTTTTTCAACACTAACACAAGTGCGAAAAGTGTTTTTTCCACACTAATACAAGTGCAAAAGTGGTTTCCTGCACCAACACAAGTGCAAAAAGTGGTTTTCAACACTAACACAAGTGCAAAAAGTAGTTTTTCAACACTATCACAAGTGCAAAAAGTGTTTTTTCCACACTAATACAAGTGCAAAAGTGGTTTCCTGCACCAACACAAGTGCGAAAAGTGGTTTTTCAACACTAACACAAGTGCGAAAAGTGGTTTTTCAACACTATCACAAGTGCAAAAAGTGTTTTTACCACACTAATACAAGTGCAAAAGTGGTTTCCTGCACCAACACAAGTGCGAAAAGTGGTTTTTCAACACTAACACAAGTGCGAAAAGTGGTTTTTCAACACTAACACAAGTGCGAAAAGTGGTTTTCCCACACTAATACAAGTGCAAAAGTGGTTTCCTGCACCAACACAAGTGCGAAAAGTGGTTTTTCAACACGAACACAAGTGCGAAAAGTGGTTTTTCAACACTATCACAAGTGCAAAAAGTGTTTTTACCACACTAATACAAGTGCAAAAGTGGTTTCCTGCACCAACACAAGTGCGAAAAGTGGTTTTTCAACACTATCACAAGTGCAAAAAGTGTTTTTACCACACTAATACCAGTGCAAAAGTGGTTTCCTGCAACAACACAAGTGCGAAAAGTGGTTTTTCAACACTACACAAGTGCGAAAAGTGGTTTTTAAACACTAACACAAGTGCGAAAAGTGTTTTTTCCACACTAATACATGTGCAAAAGTGGTTTCCTGCACCAACACAAGTGCGAAAAGTGGTTTTTCAACACTAACACAAGTGCGAAAAGTGTTTTTTTCCACACTAATACAAGTGCAAAATTGGTTTCCTGCACCAACACAAGTGCGAAAAGTGGTTTTTCAACACTAACACAAGTGCGAAAAGTGGTTTTTCAACACTAACACAAGTGCGAAAAGTGGTTTTTCCACACTAATACAAGTGCAAAAGTGGTTTCCTGCACCAACACAAGTGCGAAAAGTGGTTTTTCAGCACTAACACAAGTGCGAAAAGTGGTTTTTCAACACTATCACAAGTGCAAAAAGTGTTTTTTCCACACTAATACAAGTGCAAAAGTGGTTTCCTGCACCAACACAAGTGCGAAAAGTGGTTTTTCAACACTAACACAAGTGCGAAAAGTGGTTTTTCAACACTAACACAAGTGCGAAATGTGGTTTTTCAACACTAACACAAGTGCGAAAAGTGGTTTTTCAACACTATCACAAGTGCAAAAAGTGTTTTTTCCACACTAATACAAGTGCAAAAGTGGTTTCCTGCACCAACACAAGTGCGAAAAGTGGTTTTTCAACACTAACACAAGTGCGAAAAGTGGTTTTTCAACACTAACACAAGTGCGAAAAGTGGTTTTTCAACACTATCACAAGTGCAAAAAGTGTTTTTTCCACACTAATGCAAGTGCAAAAGTGGTTTCCTGCACCAACACAAGTGCGAAAAGTGGTTTTTCAACACTAACACAAGTGCGAAAAGTGGTTTTTCAACACTAACACAAGTGCGAAAAGTGGTTTTTCCACACTAATACAAGTGCAAAAGTGGTTTCCTGCACCAACACAAGTGGGAAAAGTGGTTTTTCAACACTAACACAAGTGCAAAAAGTGGTTTTTCAACACTACCACAAGTGCAAAAAGTGTTTTTTCCACACTAATACAAGTGCAAAAGTGGTTTCCTGCACCAACACAAGTGCGAAAAGTGGTTTTTCAACACTAACACAAGTGCGAAAAGTGTTTTTTCCACACTAACACAAGTGCGAAAAGTGTTTTTTCCACACTAATACAAGTGCAAAAGTGGTTTCCTGCACCAACACAAGTGCGAAAAGTGGTTTTTCAACACTATCACAAGTGCAAAAAGTGTTTTTACCACACTAATACAAGTGCAAAAGTGGTTTCCTGCAACAACACAAGTGCGAAAAGTGGTTTTTCAACACTAACACAAGTGCGAAAAGTGGTTTTTAAACACTAACACAAGTGCGAAAAGTGTTTTTTCCACACTAATACATGTGCAAAAGTGGTTTCCTGCACCAACACAAGTGCGAAAAGTGGTTTTTCAACACTAACACAAGTGCGAAAAGTGGTTTTTCAACATTATCACAAGTGCAAAAAGTGTTTTTTCCACACTAATACAAGTGCAAAAGTGGTTTCCTGCACCAACACAAGTGCGAAAAGTGGTTTTTCAACACTAACACAAGTGCGAAAAGTGTTTTTTCCACACTAATACAAGTGCAAAAGTGGTTTCCTGCACCAACACAAGTGCGAAAAGTGGTTTTTCAACACTAACACAAGTGCGAAAAGTGGTTTTTCAACACTAACACAAGTGCGAAAAGTGGTTTTTCCACACTAATACAAGTGCAAAAGTGGTTTCCTGCACCAACACAAGTGCGAAAAGTAGTTTTTCAGCACTAACACAAGTGCGAAAAGTGGTTTTTCAACACTATCACAAGTGCAAAAAGTGGTTTTTCCACACTAATACAAGTGCAAAAGTGGTTTCCTGCACCAACACAAGTGCGAAATGTGGTTTTTCAACACTAACACAAGTGCGAAAAGTGGTTTTTCAACACTAACACAAGTGCGAAAAGTGGTTTTTCAACACTATCACAAGTGCAAAAAGTGTTTTTACCACACTAATACAAGTGCAAAAGTGGTTTCCTGCACCAACACAAGTGCGAAAAGTGGTTTTTCAACACTATCACAAGTGCAAAAAGTGTTTTTTCCACACTAATACAAGTGCAAAAGTGGTTTCCTGCACCAACACAAGTGCGAAAAGTGGTTTTTCAACACTAACACAAGTGCGAAAAGTGGTTTTTCAACACTAACACAAGTGCGAAAAGTGGTTTTTCAACACTATCACAAGTGCAAAAAGTGTTTTTTCCACACTAATACAAGTGCAAAAGTGGTTTCCTGCACCAACACAAGTGTGAAAAGTGGTTTTTCAACACTAACACAAGTGCGAAAAGTGGTTTTTCAACACTATCACAAGTGCAAAAAGTGTTTTTTCCACACTAATACAAGTGCAAAAGTGGTTTCCTGCACCAACACAAGTGCGAAAAGTGTTTTTTAAACACTAACACAAGTGCGAAAAGTGGTTTTTCAACACTAACACAAGTGCGAAAAGTGGTTTTTCCACACTAATACAAGTGCAAAAGTGGTTTCCTGCACCAACACAAGTGCGAAAAGTGGTTTTTCAACACTAACACAAGTGCAAAAAGTGGTTTTTCAACACTATCACAAGTGCAAAAAGTGTTTTTTCCACACTAATACAAGTGCAAAAGTGGTTTCCTGCACCAACACAAGTGTGAAAAGTGGTTTTTCAACACTAACACAAGTGCGAAAAGTGTTTTTTCCACACTAACACAAGTGCGAAAAGTGTTTTTTCCACACTAATACAAGTGCAAAAGTGGTTTCCTGCACCAACACAAGTGCGAAAAGTGGTTTTTCAACACTAACACAAGTGCGAAAAGTGGTTTTTCAACACTAACACAAGTGCGAAAAGTGGTTTTTCAACACTATCACAAGTGCAAAAAGTGTTTTTTCCACACTAATACAAGTGCAAAAGTGGTTTCCTGCACCAACACAAGTGCGAAAAGTGGTTTTTCAACACTAACACAAGTGCGAAAAGTGGTTTTTCAACACTATCACAAGTGCAAAAAGTGTTTTTTCCACACTAATACAAGTGCAAAAGTGGTTTCCTGCACCAACACAAGTGCGAAAAGTGGTTTTTCAACACTAACACAAGTGCGAAAAGTGGTTTTTCCACACTAATACAAGTGCAAAAGTGGTTTCCTGCACCAACACAAGTGTGAAAAGTGGTTTTTCAACACTAACACAAGTGCAAAAAGTGGTTTTTCAACACTATCACAAGTGCAAAAAGTGTTTTTACGACACTAATACAAGTGCAAAAGTGGTTTCCTGCACCAACACAAGTGTGAAAAGTGGTTTTTCAACACTAATACAAGTGCAAAAGTGGTTTCCTGCACCAACACAAGTGCGAAAAGTGGTTTTTCAACACTAACACAAGTGCGAAAAGTGGTTTTTCAACACTATCACAAGTGCAAAAAGTGTTTTTTCCACACTAATACAAGTGCAAAAGTGGTTTCCTGCACCAACACAAGTGCGAAAAGTGGTTTTTCAACACTAACACAAGTGCGAAAAGTGGTTTTTCAACACTAACACAAGTGCGAAAAGTGGTTTTTCCACACTAATACAAGTGCAAAAGTGGTTTCCTGCACCAACACAAGTGCGAAAAGTGGTTTTTCAACACTAACACAAGTGCAAAAAGTGGTTTTTCAACACTAACACAAGTGCGAAAAGTGGTTTTTCAACACTAACACAAGTGCGAAAAGTGTTTTTGCACACTAATACAAGTGCAAAAGTGGTTTCCTGCACCAACACAAGTGCGAAAAGTGGTTTTTCAACACTAACACAAGTGCGAAAAGTGGTTTTTCAACACTAACACAAGTGCGAAAAGTGGTTTTCCCACACTAATACAAGTGCAAAAGTGGTTTCCTGCACCAACACAAGTGCGAAAAGTGGTTTTCCAACACGAACACAAGTGCGAAAAGTCGTTTTTCAACACTATCACAAGTGCAAAAAGTGTTTTTACCACACTAATACAAGTGCAAAAGTGGTTTCCTGCACCAACACAAGTGCGAAAAGTGGTTTTTCAACACTAACACAAGTGCGAAAATTGGTTTTTCAACACTAACACAAGTGCGAAAAGTGGTTTTTCAACACTATCACAAGTGCAAAAAGTGTTTTTTCCACACTAATACAAGTGCAAAAGTGGTTTCCTGCACCAACACAAGTGCAAAAAAGTGGTTTTTCAACACTAACACAAGTGCGAAAAGTGGTTTTTCAACACTAACACAAGTGCGAAAAGTGGTTTTTCAACACTATCACAAGTGCAAAAAGTGTTTTTTCCACACTAATACAAGTGCAAAAGTAGTTTCCTGCACCAACACAAGTGCAAAAAGTGGTTTTTCAACACTAACACAAGTGCGAAAAGTGGTTTTTCAACACTAACACAAGTGCGAAAAGTGTTTTTGCACACTAATACAAGTGCAAAAGTGGTTTCCTGCACCAACACAAGTGCGAAAAGTGTTTTTTCAACACGAACACAAGTGCGAAAAGTGGTTTTTCAACACTATCACAAGTGCAAAAAGTGTTTTTACCACACTAATACAAGTGCAAAAGTGGTTTCCTGCACCAACACAAGTGCGAAAAGTGGTTTTTCAACACTATCACAAGTGCAAAAAGTGTTTTTACCACACTAATACAAGTGCAAAAGTGGTTTCCTGCAACAACACAAGTGCGAAAAGTGGTTTTTCAACACTAACACAAGTGCGAAAAGTAGTTTTTAAACACTAACACAAGTGCGAAAAGTGTTTTTTCCACACTAATACATGTGCAAAAGTGGTTTCCTGCACCAACACAAGTGCGAAAAGTGGTTTTTCAACACTAACACAAGTGCGAAAAGTGGTTTTTCAACACTATCACAAGTGCAAAAACTGTTTTTTCCACACTAATACAAGTGCAAAAGTGGTTTCCTGCACCAACACAAGTGCGAAAAGTGGTTTTTCAACACTAACACAAGTGCGAAAAGTGTTTTTTCCACACTAATACAAGTGCAAAAGTGGTTTCCTGCACCAACACAAGTGCGAAAAGTGGTTTTTCAACACTAACACAAGTGCGAAAAGTGGTTTTTCAACACTAACACAAGTGCGAAAAGTGGTTTTTCCACAATAATACAAGTGCAAAAGTGGTTTCCTGCACCAACACAAGTGCGAAAAGTGGTTTTTCAGCACTAACACAAGTGCGAAAAGTGGTTTTTCAACACTATCACAAGTGCAAAAAGTGTTTTTTCCACACTAATACAAGTGCAAAAGTGGTTTCCTGCACCAACACAAGTGCGAAAAGTGGTTTTTCAACACTAATACAAGTGCGAAAAGTGGTTTTTCAACACTAACACAAGTGCGAAAAGTGTTTTTTCCACACTAATACAAGTGCAAAAGTGGTTTCCTGCACCAACACAAGTGCGAAAAGTGGTTTTCAACACTATCACAAGTGCAAAAAGTGTTTTTTCCACACTAATACAAGTGCAAAAGTGGTTTCCTGCACCAACACAAGTGCGAAATGTGGTTTTTCAACACTAACACAAGTGCGAAAAGTGGTTTTTCAACACTAACACAAGTGCGAAAAGTGGTTTTTCAACACTATCACAAGTGCAAAAAGTGTTTTTTCCACACTAATACAAGTGCAAAAGTGGTTTCCTGCACCAACACAAGTGCGAAAAGTGGTTTTTCAACACTAACACAAGTGCGAAAAGTGGTTTTTCAACACTAACACAAGTGCGAAAAGTGGTTTTTCAACACTATCACAAGTGCAAAAAGTGTTTTTTCCACACTAATACAAGTGCAAAAGTGGTTTCCTGCACCAACACAAGTGTGAAAAGTGGTTTTTCAACACTAACACAAGTGCGAAAAGTGGTTTTTCAACACTATCACAAGTGCAAAAAGTGTTTTTTCCACACTAATACAAGTGCAAAAGTGGTTTCCTGCACCAACACAAGTGCGAAAAGTGTTTTTTAAACACTAACACAAGTGCGAAAAGTGGTTTTTCAACACTAACACAAGTGCGAAAAGTGGTTTTTCCACACTAATACAAGTGCAAAAGTGGTTTCCTGCACCAACACAAGTGGGAAAAGTGGTTTTTCAACACTAACACAAGTGCAAAAAGTGGTTTTTCAACACTATCACAAGTGCAAAAAGTGTTTTTTCCACACTAATACAAGTGCAAAAGTGGTTTCCTGCACCAACACAAGTGCGAAAAGTGGTTTTTCAACACTAACACAAGTGCGAAAAGTGTTTTTTCCACACTAACACAAGTGCGAAAAGTGTTTTTTCCACACTAATACAAGTGCAAAAGTGGTTTCCTGCACCAACACAAGTGCGAAAAGTGGTTTTTCAACACTAACACAAGTGCGAAAAGTGGTTTTTCAACACTATCACAAGTGCAAAAACTGTTTTTTCCACACTAATACAAGTGCAAAAGTGGTTTCCTGCACCAACACAAGTGCGAAAAGTGGTTTTTCAACACTAACACAAGTGCGAAAAGTGTTTTTTCCACACTAATACAAGTGCAAAAGTGGTTTCCTGCACCAACACAAGTGCGAAAAGTGGTTTTTCAACACTAACACAAGTGCGAAAAGTGGTTTTTCAACACTAACACAAGTGCGAAAAGTGGTTTTTCCACAATAATACAAGTGCAAAAGTGGTTTCCTGCACCAACACAAGTGCGAAAAGTGGTTTTTCAGCACTAACACAAGCGAAAAGTGGTTTTTCAACACTATCACAAGTGCAAAAAGTGTTTTTTCCACACTAATACAAGTGCAAAAGTGGTTTCCTGCACCAACACAAGTGCGAAAAGTGGTTTTTCAACACTAATACAAGTGCGAAAAGTGGTTTTTCAACACTAACACAAGTGCGAAAAGTGTTTTTTCCACACTAATACAAGTGCAAAAGTGGTTTCCTGCACCAACACAAGTGCGAAAAGTGGTTTTTCAACACTATCACAAGTGCAAAAAGTGTTTTTTCCACACTAATACAAGTGCAAAAGTGGTTTCCTGCACCAACACAAGTGCGAAATGTGGTTTTTCAACACTAACACAAGTGCGAAAAGTGGTTTTCAACACTAACACAAGTGCGAAAAGTGGTTTTTCAACACTATCACAAGTGCAAAAAGTGTTTTTTTCCACACTAATACAAGTGCAAAAGTGGTTTCCTGCACCAACACAAGTGCGAAAAGTGGTTTTTCAACACTAACACAAGTGCGAAAAGTGGTTTTTCAACACTAACACAAGTGCGAAAAGTGGTTTTTCAACACTATCACAAGTGCAAAAAGTGTTTTTTCCACACTAATACAAGTGCAAAAGTGGTTTCCTGCACCAACACAAGTGTGAAAAGTGGTTTTTCAACACTAACACAAGTGCGAAAAGTGGTTTTTCAACACTATCACAAGTGCAAAAAGTGTTTTTTCCACACTAATACAAGTGCAAAAGTGGTTTCCTGCACCAACACAAGTGCGAAAAGTGTTTTTTAAACACTAACACAAGTGCGAAAAGTGGTTTTTCAACACTAACACAAGTGCGAAAAGTGGTTTTTCCACACTAATACAAGTGCAAAAGTGGTTTCCTGCACCAACACAAGTGGGAAAAGTGGTTTTTCAACACTAACACAAGTGCAAAAAGTGGTTTTTCAACACTATCACAAGTGCAAAAAGTGTTTTTTCCACACTAATACAAGTGCAAAAGTGGTTTCCTGCACCAACACAAGTGCGAAAAGTGGTTTTTCAACACTAACACAAGTGCGAAAAGTGTTTTTTCCACACTAACACAAGTGCGAAAAGTGTTTTTTCCACACTAATACAAGTGCAAAAGTGGTTTCCTGCACCAACACAAGTGCGAAAAGTGGTTTTTCAACACTAACACAAGTGCGAAAAGTGGTTTTTCAACACTAACACAAGTGCGAAAAGTGGTTTTTCAACACTATCACAAGTGCAAAAAGTGTTTTTTCCACACTAATACAAGTGCAAAAGTGGTTTCCTGCACCAACACAAGTGCGAAAAGTGGTTTTTCAACACTAACACAAGTGCGAAAAGTTGTTTTTCAACACTATCACAAGTGCAAAAAGTGTTTTTTCCACACTAATACAAGTGCAAAAGTGGTTTCCTGCACCAACACAAGGGCGAAAAGTGGTTTTTCAACACTAACACAAGTGCGAAAAGTGGTTTTTCAACACTAACACAAGTGCGAAAAGTGGTTTTTCCACACTAATACAAGTGCAAAAGTGGTTTCCTGCACCAACACAAGTGCGAAAAGTGGTTTTTCAACACTAACACAAGTGCAAAAAGTGGTTTTTCAACACTATCACAAGTGCAAAAAGTGTTTTTACGACACTAATACAAGTGCAAAAGTGGTTTCCTGCACCAACACAAGTGTGAAAAGTGGTTTTTCAACACTAATACAAGTGCAAAAGTGGTTTCCTGCACCAACACAAGTGCGAAAAGTGGTTTTTCAACACTAACACAAGTGCGAAAAGTGGTTTTTCAACACTATCACAAGTGCAAAAAGTGTTTTTTCCACACTAATACAAGTGCAAAAGTGATTTCCTGCACCAACACAAGTGCGAAAAGTGGTTTTTCAACACTAACACAAGTGCGAAAAGTGGTTTTTCAACACTAACACAAGTGCGAAAAGTGGTTTTTCCACACTAATACAAGTGCAAAAGTGGTTTCCTGCACCAACACAAGTGCGAAAAGTGGTTTTTCAACACTAACACAAGTGCAAAAAGTGGTTTTTCAACACTAACACAAGTGCGAAAAGTGGTTTTTCAACACTAACACAAGTGCGAAAAGTGTTTTTGCACACTAATACAAGTGCAAAAGTGGTTTCCTGCACCAACACAAGTGCGAAAAGTGGTTTTTCAACACTAACACAAGTGCGAAAAGTGGTTTTTCAACACTAACACAAGTGCGAAAAGTGGTTTTCCCACACTAATACAAGTGCAAAAGTGGTTTCCTGCACCAACACAAGTGCGAAAAGTGGTTTTTCAACACGAACACAAGTGCGAAAAGTGGTTTTTCAACACTATCGCAAGTGCAAAAAGTGTTTTTACCACACTAATACAAGTGCAAAAGTGGTTTCCTGCACCAACACAAGTGCGAAAAGTGGTTTTTCAACACGAACACAAGTGCGAAAAGTGGTTTTTCAACACTAACACAAGTGCAAAAAGTGGTTTTTCAACACTAACACAAGTGCGAAAAGTGGTTTTTCAACACTAACACAAGTGCGAAAAGTGTTTTTGCACACTAATACAAGTGCAAAAGTGGTTTCCTGCACCAACACAAGTGCGAAAAGTGGTTTTTCAACACTAACACAAGTGCGAAAAGTGGTTTTTCAACACTAACACAAGTGCGAAAAGTGGTTTTCCCACACTAATACAAGTGCAAAAGTGGTTTCCTGCACCAACACAAGTGCGAAAAGTGGTTTTTCAACACGAACACAAGTGCGAAAAGTGGTTTTTCAACACTATCACAAGTGCAAAAAGTGGTTTTTCCACACTAATACAAGTGCAAAAGTGGTTTCCTGCACCAACACAAGTGCGAAAAGTGGTTTTTCAACATGAACACAAGTGCGAAAAGTGGTTTTTCAACACTATCACAAGTGCAAAAAGTGTTTTTACCACACTAATACAAGTGCAAAAGTGGTTTCCTGCACCAACACAAGTGCGAAAAGTGTTTTTTCAACACTAACACAAGTGCGAAAATTGGTTTTTCAACACTAACACATGTGCGAAAAGTGGTTTTTCAACACTATCACGAGTGCAAAAAGTGTTTTTTCCACACTAATACAAGTGCAAAAGTGGTTTCCTGCACCAACACAAGTGCGAAAAGTGGTTTTTCAACACTAACACAAGTGCGAAAAGTGGTTTTTCAACACTAACACAAGTGCGAAAAGTGGTTTTTCAACACTAACACAAGTGCGAAAAGTGTTTTTGCACACTAATACAAGTGCAAAAGTGGTTTCCTGCACCAACACAAGTGCGAAAAGTGGTTTTTCAACACTAACACAAGTGCGAAAAGTGGTTTTTCAACACTAACACAAGTGCGAAAAGTGGTTTTCCCACACTAATACAAGTGCAAAAGTGGTTTCCTGCACCAACACAAGTGCGAAAAGTGGTTTTTCAACACGAACACAAGTGCGAAAAGTGGTTTTTCAACACTATCACAAGTGCAAAAAGTGTTTTTTCCACACTAATACAAGTGCAAAAGTGGTTTCCTGCACCAACACAAGTGCGAAAAGTGGTTTTTCAACACTAACACAAGTGCGAAAAGTGGTTTTTCAACACTAACACAAGTGCGAAAAGTGGTTTTTCAACACTATCACAAGTGCAAAAAGTGTTTTTTCCACACTAATACAAGTGCAAAAGTGGTTTCCTGCACCAACACAAGTGTGAAAAGTGGTTTTTCAACACTAACACAAGTGCGAAAAGTGGTTTTTCAACACTATCACAAGTGCAAAAAGTGTTTTTTCCACACTAATACAAGTGCAAAAGTGGTTTCCTGCACCAACACAAGTGCGAAAAGTGGTTTTTAAACACTAACACAAGTGCGAAAAGTGGTTTTTCAACACTATCACAAGTGCAAAAAGTGTTTTTTCCACACTAATACAAGTGCAAAAGTGGTTTCCTGCACCAACACAAGTGCGAAAAGTGGTTTTTCAACACTAACACAAGTGCGAAAAGTGGTTTTTCAACAATAACACAAGTGCGAAAAGTGGTTTTTCAACACTATCACAAGTGCAAAAAGTGTTTTTTCCACACTAATACAAGTGCAAAAGTGGTTTCCTGCACCAACACAAGTGTGAAAAGTGGTTTTTCAACACTAACACAAGTGCGAAAAGTGGTTTTTCAACACTATCACAAGTGCAAAAAGTGTTTTTTCCACACTAATACAAGTGCAAAAGTGGTTTCCTGCACCAACACAAGTGCGAAAAGTGGTTTTTCAACACTAACACAAGTGCGAAAAGTGGTTTTTCAACACTAACACAAGTACGAAAAGTGGTTTTTCCACACTAATACAAGTGCAAAAGTGGTTTCCTGAACCAACACAAGTGCGAAAAGTGGTTTTTCAACACTAACACAAGTGCGAAAAGTGGTTTTTCAACACTAACACAAGTGCGAAAAGTGGTTTTTCCACACTAATACAAGTGCAAAGGTGGTTTCCTGCACCAACACAAGTGCGAAAAGTGGTTTTTCAACACTAACACAAGTGCGAAAAGTGGTTTTTCAACACTAACACAAGTACGAAAAGTGGTTTTCCACACTAATACAAGTGCAAAAGTGGTTTCCTGCACCAACACAAGTGCGAAAAGTGGTTTTTCAACACTAACACAAGTGCGAAAAGTGGTTTTTCAACACTATCACAAGTGCAAAAAGTGTTTTTACCACACTAATACAAGTGCAAAGGTGGTTTCCTGCACCAACACAAGTGCGAAAAGTGGTTTTTCAACACTAACACAAGTGCAAAAAGTGGTTTTTCAACACTATCACAAGTGCAAAAAGTGTTTTTACCACACTAATACAAGTGCAAAAGTGGTTTCCTACACCAACACAAGTGCGAAAAGTGGTTTTTCAACACTAACACAAGTGCGAAAAGTGGTTTTTCAACACTAACACAAGTGCGAAAAGTGGTTTTTCAACACTATCACAAGTGCAAAAAGTGTTTTTTCCACACTAATACAAGTGCAAAAGTGGTTTCCTGCACCAACACAAGTGCGAAAAGTGGTTTTTCAACACTAACACAAGTGCGAAAAGTGGTTTTTCAACACTAACACAAGTGCGAAAAGTGTTTTTTCCACACTAATACAAGTGCAAAAGTGGTTTACTGCACCAACACAAGTGCGAAAAGTGGTTTTTCAACACTAACACAAGTGCGAAAAGTGGTTTTTCAACACTATCACAAGTGCAAAAAGTGTTTTTCCCACACTAATACAAGTGCAAAAGTGGTTTCCTGCACCAACACAAGTGCGAAAAGTGGTTTTTCAACACGAACACAAGTGCGAAAATTGGTTTTTCAACACTAACACAAGTGCGAAAAGTGTTTTTTCCACACTAATACAAGTGCAAAAGTGGTTTCCTGCACCAACACAAGTGCAAAACGTGGTTTTTCAACACTAACACAAGTGCAAAAAGTGGTTTTTCAACACTATCACAAGTGCAAAAAGTGTTTTTTCCACACTAATACAAGTGCAAAAGTGGTTTCCTGCACCAACACAAGTGCGAAAAGTGGTTTTTCAACACTAACACAAGTGCGAAAAGTGGTTTTTCAACACTATCACAAGTGCAAAAAGTGTTTTTACCACACTAATACAAGTGCAAAAGTGGTTTCCTGCACCAACACAAGTGCGAAAAGTGGTTTTTCAACACTAACACAAGTGCGAAAAGTGGTTTTTCAACACTAACACAAGTGCGAAAAGTGGTTTTCCCACACTAATACAAGTGCAAAAGTGGTTTCCTGCACCAACACAAGTGCGAAAAGTGGTTTTTCAACACGAACACAAGTGCGAAAAGTGGTTTTTCAACACTATCACAAGTGCAAAAAGTGTTTTTACTACACTAATACAAGTGCAAAAGTGGTTTCCTGCACCAACACAAGTGCGAAAAGTGGTTTTTCAACACTATCACAAGTGCAAAAAGTGTTTTTACCACACTAATACCAGTGCAAAAGTGGTTTCCTGCAACAACACAAGTGCGAAAAGTGGTTTTTCAACACTAACACAAGTGCGAAAAGTGGTTTTTAAACACTAACACAAGTGCGAAAAGTGTTTTTTCCACACTAATACATGTGCAAAAGTGGTTTCCTGCACCAACACAAGTGCGAAAAGTGGTTTTTCAACACTAACACAAGTGCGAAAAGTGTTTTTTCCACACTAATACAAGTGCAAAAGTGGTTTCCTGCACCAACACAAGTGCGAAAAGTGGTTTTTCAACACTAACACAAGTGCGAAAAGTGGTTTTTCAACACTAACACAAGTGCGAAAAGTGGTTTTTCCACACTAATACAAGTGCAAAAGTGGTTTCCTGCACCAACACAAGTGCGAAAAGTGGTTTTTCAGCACTAACACAAGTGCGAAAAGTGGTTTTTCAACACTATCACAAGTGCAAAAAGTGTTTTTTCCACACTAATACAAGTGCAAAAGTGGTTTCCTGCACCAACACAAGTGCGAAAAGTGGTTTTTCAACACTAACACAAGTGCGAAAAGTGGTTTTTCAACACTAACACAAGTGCGAAAAGTGGTTTTTCAACACTAACACAAGTGCGAAAAGTGGTTTTTCAACACAATCACAAGTGCAAAAAGTGTTTTTTCCACACTAATACAAGTGCAAAAGTGGTTTCCTGCACCAACACAAGTGCGAAAAGTGGTTTTTCAACACTAACACAAGTGCGAAAAGTGGTTTTTCAACACTAACACAAGTGCGAAAAGTGGTTTTTCAACACTATCACAAGTGCAAAAAGTGTTTTTTCCACACTAATACAAGTGCAAAAGTGGTTTCCTGCACCAACACAAGTGCGAAAAGTGGTTTTTCAACACTAACACAAGTGCGAAAAGTGGTTTTTCAACACTAACACAAGTGCGAAAAGTGGTTTTTCCACACTAATACAAGTGCAAAAGTGGTTTCCTGCACCAACACAAGTGGGAAAAGTGGTTTTTCAACACTAACACAAGTGCAAAAAGTGGTTTTTCAACACTATCACAAGTGCAAAAAGTGTTTTTTCCACACTAATACAAGTGCAAAAGTGGTTTCCTGCACCAACACAAGTGCGAAAAGTGGTTTTTCAACACTAACACAAGTGCGAAAAGTGTTTTTTCCACACTAACACAAGTGCAAAAAGTGTTTTTTCCACACTAATACAAGTGCAAAAGTGGTTTCCTGCACCAACACAAGTGCGAAAAGTGGTTTTTCAACACTAACACAAGTGCGAAAAGTGGTTTTTCAAAACTAACACAAGTGCGAAAAGTGGTTTTTCAACACTATCACAAGTGCAAAAAGTGTTTTTTCCACACTAATACAAGTGCAAAAGTGGTTTCCTGCACCAACACAAGTGCGAAAAGTGGTTTTTCAACACTAACACAAGTGCGAAAAGTGGTTTTTCAACACTATCACAAGTGCAAAAAGTGTTTTTTCCACACTAATACAAGTGCAAAAGTGGTTTCCTGCACCAACACAAGTGCGAAAAGTGGTTTTTCAACACTAACACAAGTGCGAAAAGTCGTTTTTCAACACTAACACAAGTGCGAAAAGTGGTTTTTCCACACTAATACAAGTGCAAAAGTGGTTTCCTGCACCAACACAAGTGCGAAAAGTGATTTTTCAACACTAACACAAGTGCAAAAAGTGGTTTTTCAACACTATCACAAGTGCAAAAAGTGTTTTTACGACACTAATACAAGTGCAAAAGTGGTTTCCTGCACCAACACAAGTGTGAAAAGTGGTTTTTCAACACTAATACAAGTGCAAAAGTGGTTTCCTGCACCAACACAAGTGCGAAAAGTGGTTTTTCAACACTAACACAAGTGCGAAAAGTGGTTTTTCAACACTATCACAAGTGCAAAAAGTGTTTTTTCCACACTAATACAAGTGCAAAAGTGGTTTCCTGCACCAACACAAGTGCGAAAAGTGGTTTTTCAACACTAACACAAGTGCGAAAAGTGGTTTTTCAACACTAACACAAGTGCGAAAAGTGGTTTTTCAACACTAACACAAGTGCGAAAAGTGGTTTTTCCACACTAATACAAGTGCAAAAGTGGTTTCCTGCACCAACACAAGTGCGAAAAGTGGTTTTTCAACACTAACACAAGTGCAAAAAGTGGTTTTTCAACACTAACACAAGTGCGAAAAGTGGTTTTTCAACACTAACACAAGTGCGAAAAGTGTTTTTGCACACTAATACAAGTGCAAAAGTGGTTTCCTGCACCAACACAAGTGCGAAAAGTGGTTTTTCAACACTAACACAAGTGCGAAAAGTGGTTTTTCAACACTAACACAAGTGCGAAAAGTGGTTTTCCCACACTAATACAAGTGCAAAAGTTGTTTCCTGCACCAACACAAGTGCGAAAAGTGGTTTTTCAACACGAACACAAGTGCGAAAAGTGGTTTTTCAACACTATCACAAGTGCAAAAAGTGTTTTTACCACACTAATACAAGTGCAAAAGTGGTTTCCTGCACCAACACAAGTGCGAAAAGTGGTTTTTCAGCACTAACACAAGTGCGAAAATTGGTTTTTCAACACTATCACAAGTGCAAAAAGTGTTTTTTCCACACTAATACAAGTGCAAAAGTGGTTTCCTGCACCAACACAAGTGCGAAAAGTGGTTTTTCAACACGAACACAAGTGCGAAAAGTGGTTTTTCAACACTATCACAAGTGCAAAAAGTGTTTTTACCACACTAATACAAGTGCAAAAGTGGTTTCCTGCACCAACACAAGTGCGAAAAGTGGTTTTTCAACACTATCACAAGTGCAAAAAGTGTTTTTACCACACTAATACAAGTGCAAAAGTGGTTTCCTGCAACAACACAAGTGCGAAAAGTGGTTTTTCAACACTAACACAAGTGCGAAAAGTAGTTTTTAAACACTAACACAAGTGCGAAAAGTGTTTTTTCCACACTAATACATGTGCAAAAGTGGTTTCCTGCACCAACACAAGTGCGAAAAGTGGTTTTTCAACACTAACACAAGTGCGAAAAGTGGTTTTTCAACACTATCACAAGTGCAAAAACTGTTTTTTCCACACTAATACAAGTGCAAAAGTGGTTTCCTGCACCAACACAAGTGCGAAAAGTGGTTTTTCAACACTAACACAAGTGCGAAAAGTGTTTTTTCCACACTAATACAAGTGCAAAAGTGGTTTCCTGCACCAACACAAGTGCGAAAAGTGGTTTTTCAACACTAACACAAGTGCGAAAAGTGGTTTTTCAACACTAACACAAGTGCGAAAAGTGGTTTTTCCACAATAATACAAGTGCAAAAGTGGTTTCCTGCACCAACACAAGTGCGAAAAGTGGTTTTTCAGCACTAACACAAGTGCGAAAAGTGGTTTTTCAACACTATCACAAGTGCAAAAAGTGTTTTTTCCACACTAATACAAGTGCAAAAGTGGTTTCCTGCACCAACACAAGTGCGAAAAGTGGTTTTTCAACACTAACACAAGTGCGAAAAGTGGTTTTTCAACACTAACACAAGTGCGAAAAGTGTTTTTTCCACACTAATACAAGTGCAAAAGTGGTTTCCTGCACCAACACAAGTGCGAAAAGTGGTTTTTCAACACTATCACAAGTGCAAAAAGTGTTTTTTCCACACTAATACAAGTGCAAAAGTGGTTTCCTGCACCAACACAAGTGCGAAATGTGGTTTTTCAACACTAACACAAGTGCGAAAAGTGGTTTTTCAACACTAACACAAGTGCGAAAAGTGGTTTTTCAACACTATCACAAGTGCAAAAAGTGTTTTTTCCACACTAATACAAGTGCAAAAGTGGTTTCCTGCACCAACACAAGTGCGAAAAGTGGTTTTTCAACACTAACACAAGTGCGAAAAGTGGTTTTTCAACACTAACACAAGTGCGAAAAGTGGTTTTTCAACACTATCACAAGTGCAAAAAGTGTTTTTTCCACACTAATACAAGTGCAAAAGTGGTTTCCTGCACCAACACAAGTGCGAAAAGTGTTTTTTAAACACTAACACAAGTGCGAAAAGTGGTTTTTCAACACTAACACAAGTGCGAAAAGTGGTTTTTCCACACTAATACAAGTGCAAAAGTGGTTTCCTGCACCAACACAAGTGGGAAAAGTGGTTTTTCAACACTAACACAAGTGCAAAAAGTGGTTTTTCAACACTATCACAAGTGCAAAAAGTGTTTTTTCCACACTAATACAAGTGCAAAAGTGGTTTCCTGCACCAACACAAGTGCGAAAAGTGGTTTTTCAACACTAACACAAGTGCGAAAAGTGTTTTTTCCACACTAACACAAGTGCGAAAAGTGTTTTTTCCACACTAATACAAGTGCAAAAGTGGTTTCCTGCACCAACACAAGTGCGAAAAGTGGTTTTTCAACACTAACACAAGTGCGAAAAGTGGTTTTTCAACACTAACACAAGTGCGAAAAGTGGTTTTTCAACACTATCACAAATGCAAAAAGTGTTTTTTCCACACTAATACAAGTGCAAAAGTGGTTTCCTGCACCAACACAAGTGCGAAAAGTGGTTTTTCAACACTAACACAAGTGCGAAAAGTTGTTTTTCAACACTATCACAAGTGCAAAAAGTGTTTTTTCCACACTAATACAAGTGCAAAAGTGGTTTCCTGCACCAACACAAGGGCGAAAAGTGGTTTTTCAACACTAACACAAGTGCGAAAAGTGGTTTTCAACACTAACACAAGTGCGAAAAGTGGTTTTTCCACACTAATACAAGTGCAAAAGTGGTTTCCTGCACCAACACAAGTGCGAAAAGTGGTTTTTCAACACTAACACAAGTGCAAAAAGTGGTTTTTTCAACACTATCACAAGTGCAAAAAGTGTTTTTACGACACTAATACAAGTGCAAAAGTGGTTTTCCTGCACCAACACAAGTGTGAAAAGTGGTTTTTCAACACTAATACAAGTGCAAAAGTGGTTTCCTGCACCAACACAAGTGCGAAAAGTGGTTTTTCAACACTAACACAAGTGCGAAAAGTGGTTTTTCAACACTATCACAAGTGCAAAAAGTGTTTTTTCCACACTAATACAAGTGCAAAAGTGGTTTCCTGCACCAACACAAGTGCGAAAAGTGGTTTTTCAACACTAACACAAGTGCGAAAAGTGGTTTTTCAACACTAACACAAGTGCGAAAAGTGGTTTTTTCCACACTAATACAAGTGCAAAAGTGGTTTCCTGCACCAACACAAGTGCGAAAAGTGGTTTTTCAACACTAACACAAGTGCAAAAAGTGGTTTTTCAACACTAACACAAGTGTGAAAAGTGGTTTTTCAACACTAACACAAGTGCGAAAAGTGTTTTTGCACACTAATACAAGTGCAAAAGTGGTTTCCTGCACCAACACAAGTGCGAAAAGTGGTTTTTCAACACTAACACAAGTGCGAAAAGTGGTTTTTCAACACTAACACAAGTGCGAAAAGTGGTTTTCCCACACTAATACAAGTGCAAAAGTGGTTTCCTGCACCAACACAAGTGCGAAAAGTGGTTTTTCAACACGAACACAAGTGCGAAAAGTGGTTTTTCAACACTATCACAAGTGCAAAAAGTGTTTTTACCACACTAATACAAGTGCAAAAGTGGTTTCCTGCACCAACACAAGTGCGAAAAGTGTTTTTTCAACACTAACACAAGTGCGAAAATTGGTTTTTCAACACTAACACAAGTGCGAAAGTGGTTTTTCAACACTATCACGAGTGCAAAAAGTGTTTTTTCCACACTAATACAAGTGCAAAAGTGGTTTCCTGCACCAACACAAGTGCGAAAAGTGGTTTTTCAACACTACACAAGTGCGAAAGTGGTTTTTCAACACTAACACAAGTGCGAAAGTGGTTTTTCAACACTATCACAAGTGCAAAAAGTGTTTTTACCACACTAATACAAGTGCAAAAGTAGTTTCCTGCACCAACACAAGTGCGAAAAGTGGTTTTTCAACACTAACACAAGTGCGAAAAGTGGTTTTTCAACACTAACACAAGTGCGAAAAGTGTTTTTGCACACTAATACAAGTGCAAAAGTGGTTTCCTGCAACAACACAAGTGCGAAAAGTGGTTTTTCAACACTAACACAAGTGCGAAAAGTGGTTTTTCAACACTAACAGCAAGTGCGAAAAGTGGTTTTCCCACACTAATACAAGTGCAAAAGTGGTTTCCTGCACCAACACAAGTGCGAAAAGTGGTTTTTCAACACGAACACAAGTGCGAAAAGTGGTTTTTCAACACTATCACAAGTGCAAAAAGTGTTTTTACCACACTAATACAAGTGCAAAAGTGGTTTCCTGCACCAACACAAGTGCGAAAAGTGGTTTTTCAACACTAACACAAGTGCGAAAAGTGGTTTTTCAACACTATCACAAGTGCAAAAAGTGTTTTTTCCACACTAATACAAGTGCAAAAGTGGGTTTCCTGCACCAACACAAGTGCGAAAAGTGGTTTTTCAACACTAACACAAGTGCGAAAAGTGGTTTTTCAACACTAACACAAGTGCGAAAAGTGGTTTTTCAACACTATCACAAGTGCAAAAAGTGTTTTTTCCACACTAATACAAGTGCAAAAGTGGTTTCCTGCACCAACACAAGTGTGAAAAGTGGTTTTTCAACACTAACACAAGTGCGAAAAGTGGTTTTTCAACACTATCACAAGTGCAAAAAGTGTTTTTTCCACACTAATACAAGTGCAAAAGTGGTTTCCTGCACCAACACAAGTGCGAAAAGTGGTTTTTCAACACTAACACAAGTGCGAAAAGTGGTTTTCAACACTATCACAAGTGCAAAAGTGTTTTTTCCACACTAATACAAGTGCAAAAGTGGTTTCCTGCACCAGCACAAGTGCGAAAAGTGGTTTTTCAACACTAACACAAGTGCGAAAAGTGGTTTTTCAACACTAACACAAGTGCGAAAAGTGGTTTTTTCCACACTAATACAAGTGCAAAAGTTGTTTCCTGAACCAACACAAGTGCGAAAAGTGGTTTTTTAAACACTAACACAATGCGAAAAGTGGTTTTTCAACACTATCACAAGTGCAAAAAGTGTTTTTTCCACACTAATACAAGTGCAAAAGTGGTTTCCTGCACCAACACAAGTGCGAAAAGTGGTTTTTCAACACTAACACAAGTGCGAAAAGTGGTTTTTCAACACTAACACAAGTACGAAAAGTGGTTTTTCCACACTAATACAAGTGCAAAAGTGGTTTCCTGAACCAACACAAGTGCAAAAAGTGGTTTTTCAACACTAACACAAGTGCGAAAAGTGGTTTTTCAACACTAACACAAGTGCGAAAAGTGGTTTTTCCACACTAATACAAGTGCAAAGGTGGTTTCCTGCACCAACACAAGTGCGAAAAGTGGTTTTTCAACACTAACACAAGTGCGAAAAGTGGTTTTTCAACACTAACACAAGTACGAAAAGTGGTTTTCCACACTAATACAAGTGCAAAAGTGGTTTCCTGCACCAACACAAGTGCGAAAAGTGGTTTTTCAACACTAACACAAGTGCGAAAAGTGGTGTTTCAACACTATCACAAGTGCAAAAAGTGTTTTTACCACACTAATACAAGTGCAAAGGTGGTTTCCTGCACCAACACAAGTGCGAAAAGTGGTTTTCAACACTGAACACAAGTGCAAAAAGTGGTTTTTCAACACTATCACAAGTGCAAAAAGTGTTTTTACCACACTAATACAAGTGCAAAAGTGGTTTCCTACACCAACACAAGTGCGAAAAGTGGTTTTTCAACACTAACACAAGTGCGAAAAGTGGTTTTTCAACACTAACACAAGTGCGAAAAGTGGTTTTTCAACACTATCACAAGTGCAAAAAGTGTTTTTTCCACACTAATACAAGTGCAAAAGTGGTTTCCTGCACCAACACAAGTGCGAAAAGTGGTTTTTCAACACTAACACAAGTGCGAAAAGTGGTTTTTCAACACTAACACAAGTGCGAAAAGTGTTTTTTCCACACTAATACAAGTGCAAAAGTGGTTTACTGCACCAACACAAGTGCGAAAAGTGGTTTTTCAACACTAACACAAGTGCGAAAAAGTGGTTTTTCAACACTATCACAAGTGCAAAAAGTGTTTTTCCACACTAATACAAGTGCAAAAGTGGTTTCCTGCACCAACACAAGTGCGAAAAGTGGTTTTTCAACACGAACACAAGTGCGAAAATTGGATTTTCAACACTAACACAAGTGCGAAAAGTGTTTTTTCCACACTAATACAAGTGCAAAAGTGGTTTCCTGCACCAACACAAGTGCAAAACGTGGTTTTTCAACACTAACACAAGTGCAAAAAGTGGTTTTTCAACACTATCACAAGTGCAAAAAGTGTTTTTTCCACACTAATACAAGTGCAAAAGTGGTTTCCTGCACCAACACAAGTGCGAAAAGTGGTTTTTCAACACTAACACAAGTGCGAAAAGTGGTTTTTCAACACTATCACAAGTGCAAAAAGTGTTTTTTACCACACTAATACAAGTGCAAAAGTGGTTTCCTGCACCAACACAAGTGCGAAAAGTGGTTTTTCAACACTAACACAAGTGCGAAAAGTGGTTTTCAACACTAACACAAGTGCCGAAAAGTGGTTTTCCCACACTAATACAAGTGCAAAAGTGGTTTCCTGCACCAACACAAGTGCGAAAAGTGGTTTTTCAACACGAACACAAGTGCGAAAAGTGGTTTTTCAACACTATCACAAGTGCAAAAAGTGTTTTTACTACACTAATACAAGTGCAAAAGTGGTTTCCTGCACCAACACAAGTGCGAAAAGTGGTTTTTCAACACTATCACAAGTGCAAAAAGTGTTTTTACCACACTAATACCAGTGCAAAAGTGGTTTCCTGCAACAACACAAGTGCGAAAAGTGGTTTTTCAACACTAACACAAGTGCGAAAAGTGGTTTTTAAACACTAACACAAGTGCGAAAAGTGTTTTTTTCCACACTAATACATGTGCAAAAGTGGTTTCCTGCACCAACACAAGTGCGAAAAGTGGTTTTTCAACACTAACACAAGTGCGAAAAGTGTTTTTTCCACACTAATACAAGTGCAAAAGTGGTTTCCTGCACCAACACAAGTGCGAAAAGTGGTTTTTCAACACTAACACAAGTGCGAAAAGTGGTTTTTCAACACTAACACAAGTGCGAAAAGTGGTTTTTCCACACTAATACAAGTGCAAAAGTGGTTTCCTGCACCAACACAAGTGCGAAAAGTGGTTTTTCAGCACTAACACAAGTGCGAAAAGTGGTTTTTCAACACTATCACAAGTGCAAAAAGTGTTTTTTTCCACACTAATACAAGTGCAAAAGTGGTTTCCTGCACCAACACAAGTGCGAAAAGTGGTTTTTCAACACTAACACAAGTGCGAAAAGTGGTTTTTCAACACTAACACAAGTGCGAAAAGTGGTTTTTCAACACTAACACAAGTGCGAAAAGTGGTTTTCTCAACACTATCACAAGTGCAAAAAGTGTTTTTTCCACACTAATACAAGTGCAAAAGTGGTTTCCTGCACCAACACAAGTGCGAAAAGTGGTTTTTCAACACTAACACAAGTGCGAAAAGTGGTTTTTCAACACTAACACAAGTGCGAAAAGTGGTTTTTCAACACTATCACAAGTGCAAAAAGTGTTTTTTCCACACTAATACAAGTGCAAAAGTGGTTTCCTGCACCAACACAAGTGCGAAAAGTGGTTTTTCAACACTAACACAAGTGCGAAAAGTGGTTTTTCAACACTAACACAAGTGCGAAAAGTGGTTTTTCCACACTAATACAAGTGCAAAAGTGGTTTCCTGCACCAACACAAGTGGGAAAAGTGGTTTTTCAACACTAACACAAGTGCAAAAAGTGGTTTTTCAACACTATCACAAGTGCAAAAAGTGTTTTTTCCACACTAATACAAGTGCAAAAGTGGTTTCCTGCACCAACACAAGTGCGAAAAGTGGTTTTTCAACACTAACACAAGTGCGAAAAGTGTTTTTTCCACACTAACACAAGTGCGAAAAGTGTTTTTTCCACACTAATACAAGTGCAAAAGTGGTTTCCTGCACCAACACAAGTGCGAAAAGTGGTTTTTCAACACTAACACAAGTGCGAAAAGTGGTTTTTCAACACTAACACAAGTGCGAAAAGTGGTTTTTCAACACTATCACAAGTGCAAAAAGTGTTTTTTCCACACTAATACAAGTGCAAAAGTGGTTTCCTGCACCAACACAAGTGCGAAAAGTGGTTTTTCAACACTAACACAAGTGCGAAAAGTGGTTTTTCAACACTATCACAAGTGCAAAAAGTGTTTTTTCCACACTAATACAAGTGCAAAAGTGGTTTCCTGCACCAACACAAGTGCGAAAAGTGGTTTTTCAACACTAACACAAGTGCGAAAAGTGGTTTTTCAACACTAACACAAGTGCGAAAAGTGGTTTTTCCACACTAATACAAGTGCAAAAGTGGTTTCCTGCACCAACACAAGTGCGAAAAGTGATTTTTCAACACTAACACAAGTGCAAAAAGTGGTTTTTCAACACTATCACAAGTGCAAAAAGTGTTTTTACGACACTAATACAAGTGCAAAAGTGGTTTCCTGCACCAACACAAGTGTGAAAAGTGGTTTTTCAACACTAATACAAGTGCAAAAGTGGTTTCCTGCACCAACACAAGTGCGAAAAGTGGTTTTTCAACACTAACACAAGTGCGAAAAGTGGTTTTTCAACACTATCACAAGTGCAAAAAGTGTTTTTTCCACACTAATACAAGTGCAAAAGTGGTTTCCTGCACCAACACAAGTGCGAAAAGTGGTTTTTCAACACTAACACAAGTGCGAAAAGTGGTTTTTCAACACTAACACAAGTGCGAAAAGTGGTTTTTCAACACTAACACAAGTGCGAAAAGTGGTTTTTCCACACTAATACAAGTGCAAAAGTGGTTTCCTGCACCAACACAAGTGCGAAAAGTGGTTTTTCAACACTAACACAAGTGCAAAAAGTGGTTTTTCAACACTAACACAAGTGCGAAAAGTGGTTTTTTCAACACTAACACAAGTGCGAAAAGTGTTTTTGCACACTAATACAAGTGCAAAAGTGGTTTCCTGCACCAACACAAGTGCGAAAAGTGGTTTTTCAACACTAACACAAGTGCGAAAAGTGGTTTTTCAACACTAACACAAGTGCGAAAAGTGGTTTTCCCACACTAATACAAGTGCAAAAGTTGTTTCCTGCACCAACACAAGTGCGAAAAGTGGTTTTTCAACACGAACACAAGTGCGAAAAGTGGTTTTTCAACACTATCACAAGTGCAAAAAGTGTTTTTACCACACTAATACAAGTGCAAAAGTGGTTTCCTGCACCAACACAAGTGCGAAAAGTGGTTTTTCAGCACTAACACAAGTGCGAAAATTGGTTTTTCAACACTAACACAAGTGCGAAAAGTGGTTTTTCAACACTATCACAAGTGCAAAAAGTGTTTTTTCCACACTAATACAAGTGCAAAAGTGGTTTCCTGCACCAACACAAGTGCGAAAAGTGGTTTTTCAACACTAACACAAGTGCGAAAAGTGGTTTTTCAACACTAACACAAGTGCGAAAAGTGGTTTTTCAACACTATCACAAGTGCAAAAAGTGTTTTTTCCACACTAATACAAGTGCAAAAGTAGTTTCCTGCACCAACACAAGTGCGAAAAGTGGTTTTTCAACACTAACACAAGTGCGAAAAGTGGTTTTTCAACACTAACATAAGTGCGAAAAGTGTTTTTGCACACTAATACAAGTGCAAAAGTGGTTTCCTGCACCAACACAAGTGCGAAAAGTGGTTTTTCAACACTAACACAAGTGCGAAAAGTGGTTTTTTCAACACTAACACAAGTGCGAAAAGTGGTTTTCCCACACTAATACAAGTGCAAAAGTGGTTTCCTGCACCAACACAAGTGCGAAAAGTGGTTTTTCAACACTAACACAAGTGCGAAAAGTGGTTTTTCAACACTAACACAAGTGCGAAAAGTGGTTTTTCAACACTATCACAAGTGCAAAAAGTGTTTTTTCCACACTAATACAAGTGCAAAAGTGGTTTCCTGCACCAACACAAGTGTGAAAAGTGGTTTTTCAACACTAACACAAGTGCGAAAAGTGGTTTTTCAACACTATCACAAGTGCAAAAAGTGTTTTTTCCACACTAATACAAGTGCAAAAGTGGTTTCCTGCACCAACACAAGTGCGAAAAGTGGTTTTTAAACACTAACACAAGTGCGAAAAGTGGTTTTTCAACACTATCACAAGTGCAAAAAGTGTTTTTTCCACACTAATACAAGTGCAAAAGTGGTTTCCTGCACCAGCACAAGTGCGAAAAGTGGTTTTTCAACACTAACACAAGTGCGAAAAGTGTTTTTGCACACTAATACAAGTGCAAAAGTGGTTTCCTGCACCAACACAAGTGCGAAAAGTGGTTTTTCAACACTAACACAAGTGCGAAAAGTGGTTTTTCAACACTAACACAAGTGCGAAAAGTGGTTTTCCCACACTAATACAATTGCAAAAGTGGTTTCCTGCACCAACACAAGTGCGAAAAGTGGTTTTTCAACACTAACACAAGTGCGAAAAGTGGTTTTTCAACACTAACACAAGTGCGAAAAGTGGTTTTTCAACACTATCACAAGTGCAAAAAGTGTTTTTTCCACACTAATACAAGTGCAAAAGTGGTTTCCTGCACCAACACAAGTGTGAAAAGTGGTTTTTCAACACTAACACAAGTGCGAAAAGTGGTTTTTCAACACTATCACAAGTGCAAAAAGTGTTTTTTCCACACTAATACAAGTGCAAAAGTGGTTTCCTGCACCAACACAAGTGCGAAAAGTGGTTTTTAAACACTATCACAAGTGCAAAAAGTGTTTTTTCCACACTAATACAAGTGCAAAAGTGGTTTCCTGCACCAGCACAAGTGCGAAAAGTGGTTTTTCAACACTAACACAAGTGCGAAAAGTGGTTTTTCAACACTAACACAAGTGCGAAAAGTGGTTTTTCCACACTAATACAAGTGCAAAAGTTGTTTCCTGAACCAACACAAGTGCGAAAAGTGGTTTTTAAACACTAACACAAATGCGAAAAGTGGTTTTTCAACACTATCACAAGTGCAAAAAGTGTTTTTTCCACACTAATACAAGTGCAAAAGTGGTTTCCTGCACCAACACAAGTGCGAAAAGTGGTTTTTCAACACTAACACAAGTGCGAAAAGTGGTTTTTCAACACTAACACAAGTACGAAAAGTGGTTTTTCCACACTAATACAAGTGCAAAAGTGGTTTCCTGAACCAACACAAGTGCGAAAAGTGGTTTTTCAACACTAACACAAGTGCGAAAAGTGGTTTTTCAACACTAACACAAGTGCGAAAAGTGGTTTTTCCACACTAATACAAGTGCAAAGGTGGTTTCCTGCACCAACACAAGTGCGAAAAGTGGTTTTTCAACACTAACACAAGTGCGAAAAGTGGTTTTTCAACACTAACACAAGTACGAAAAGTGGTTTTCCACACTAATACAAGTGCAAAAGTGGTTTCCTGCACCAACACAAGTGCGAAAAGTGGTTTTTCAACACTAACACAAGTGCGAAAAGTGGTTTTTCAACACTATCACAAGTGCAAAAAGTGTTTTTACCACACTAATACAAGTGCAAAGGTGGTTTCCTGCACCAACACAAGTGCGAAAAGTGGTTTTTCAACACTAACACAAGTGCAAAAAGTGGTTTTTCAACACTATCACAAGTGCAAAAAGTGTTTTTACCACACTAATACAAGTGCAAAAGTGGTTTCCTACACCAACACAAGTGCGAAAAGTGGTTTTTCAACACTAACACAAGTGCGAAAAGTGGTTTTTCAACACTAACACAAGTGCGAAAAGTGGTTTTTCAACACTATCACAAGTGCAAAAAGTGTTTTTTCCACACTAATACAAGTGCAAAAGTGGTTTCCTGCACCAACACAAGTGCGAAAAGTGGTTTTTCAACACTAACACAAGTGCGAAAAGTGGTTTTTCAACACTATCACAAGTGCAAAAAGTGTTTTTCCCACACTAATACAAGTGCAAAAGTGGTTTCCTGCACCAACACAAGTGCGAAAAGTGGTTTTTCAACACGAACACAAGTGCGAAAATTGGTTTTTCAACACTAACACAAGTGCGAAAAGTGTTTTTTCCACACTAATACAAGTGCAAAAGTGGTTTCCTGCACCAACACAAGTGCAAAACGTGGTTTTTCAACACTAACACAAGTGCAAAAAGTGGTTTTTCAACACTATCACAAGTGCAAAAAGTGTTTTTTCCACACTAATACAAGTGCAAAAGTGGTTTCCTGCACCAACACAAGTGCGAAAAGTGGTTTTTCAACACTAACACAAGTGCGAAAAGTGGTTTTTCAACACTATCACAAGTGCAAAAAGTGTTTTTACCACACTAATACAAGTGCAAAAGTGGTTTCCTGCACCAACACAAGTGCGAAAAGTGGTTTTTCAACACTAACACAAGTGCGAAAAGTGGTTTTTCAACACTAACACAAGTGCGAAAAGTGGTTTTCCCACACTAATACAAGTGCAAAAGTGGTTTCCTGCACCAACACAAGTGCGAAAAGTGGTTTTTCAACACGAACACAAGTGCGAAAAGTGGTTTTTCAACACTATCACAAGTGCAAAAAGTGTTTTTACTACACTAATACAAGTGCAAAAGTGGTTTCCTGCACCAACACAAGTGCGAAAAGTGGTTTTTCAACACTATCACAAGTGCAAAAAGTGTTTTTACCACACTAATACCAGTGCAAAAGTGGTTTCCTGCAACAACACAAGTGCGAAAAGTGGTTTTTCAACACTAACACAAGTGCGAAAAGTGGTTTTTAAACACTAACACAAGTGCGAAAAGTGTTTTTTCCACACTAATACATGTGCAAAAGTGGTTTCCTGCACCAACACAAGTGCGAAAAGTGGTTTTTCAACACTAACACAAGTGCGAAAAGTGTTTTTTCCACACTAATACAAGTGCAAAAGTGGTTTCCTGCACCAACACAAGTGCGAAAAGTGGTTTTTCAACACTAACACAAGTGCGAAAAGTGGTTTTTCAACACTAACACAAGTGCGAAAAGTGGTTTTTCCACACTAATACAAGTGCAAAAGTGGTTTCCTGCACCAACACAAGTGCGAAAAGTGGTTTTTCAGCACTAACACAAGTGCGAAAAGTGGTTTTTCAACACTATCACAAGTGCAAAAAGTGTTTTTTCCACACTAATACAAGTGCAAAAGTGGTTTCCTGCACCAACACAAGTGCGAAAAGTGGTTTTTCAACACTAACACAAGTGCGAAAAGTGGTTTTTCAACACTAACACAAGTGCGAAAAGTGGTTTTTCAACACTAACACAAGTGCGAAAAGTGGTTTTTCAACACTATCACAAGTGCAAAAAGTGTTTTTTCCACACTAATACAAGTGCAAAAGTGGTTTCCTGCACCAACACAAGTGCGAAAAGTGGTTTTTCAACACTAACACAAGTGCGAAAAGTGGTTTTTCAACACTAACACAAGTGCGAAAAGTGGTTTTTCAACACTATCACAAGTGCAAAAAGTGTTTTTTCCACACTAATACAAGTGCAAAAGTGGTTTCCTGCACCAACACAAGTGCGAAAAGTGGTTTTTCAACACTAACACAAGTGCGAAAAGTGGTTTTTCAACACTAACACAAGTGCGAAAAGTGGTTTTTCCACACTAATACAAGTGCAAAAGTGGTTTCCTGCACCAACACAAGTGGGAAAAGTGGTTTTTCAACACTAACACAAGTGCAAAAAGTGGTTTTTCAACACTATCACAAGTGCAAAAAGTGTTTTTTCCACACTAATACAAGTGCAAAAGTGGTTTCCTGCACCAACACAAGTGCGAAAAGTGGTTTTTCAACACTAACACAAGTGCGAAAAGTGTTTTTTCCACACTAACACAAGTGCGAAAAGTGTTTTTTCCACACTAATACAAGTGCAAAAGTGGTTTCCTGCACCAACACAAGTGCGAAAAGTGGTTTTTCAACACTAACACAAGTGCGAAAAGTGGTTTTTCAACACTAACACAAGTGCGAAAAGTGGTTTTTCAACACTATCACAAGTGCAAAAAGTGTTTTTTCCACACTAATACAAGTGCAAAAGTGGTTTCCTGCACCAACACAAGTGCGAAAAGTGGTTTTTCAACACTAACACAAGTGCGAAAAGTGGTTTTTCAACACTATCACAAGTGCAAAAAGTGTTTTTTCCACACTAATACAAGTGCAAAAGTGGTTTCCTGCACCAACACAAGTGCGAAAAGTGGTTTTTCAACACTAACACAAGTGCGAAAAGTGGTTTTTCAACACTAACACAAGTGCGAAAAGTGGTTTTTCCACACTAATACAAGTGCAAAAGTGGTTTCCTGCACCAACACAAGTGCGAAAAGTGATTTTTCAACACTAACACAAGTGCAAAAAGTGGTTTTTCAACACTATCACAAGTGCAAAAAGTGTTTTTACGACACTAATACAAGTGCAAAAGTGGTTTCCTGCACCAACACAAGTGTGAAAAGTGGTTTTTCAACACTAATACAAGTGCAAAAGTGGTTTCCTGCACCAACACAAGTGCGAAAAGTGGTTTTTCAACACTAACACAAGTGCGAAAAGTGGTTTTTCAACACTATCACAAGTGCAAAAAGTGTTTTTTCCACACTAATACAAGTGCAAAAGTGGTTTCCTGCACCAACACAAGTGCGAAAAGTGGTTTTTCAACACTAACACAAGTGCGAAAAGTGGTTTTTCAACACTAACACAAGTGCGAAAAGTGGTTTTTCAACACTAACACAAGTGCGAAAAGTGGTTTTTCCACACTAATACAAGTGCAAAAGTGGTTTCCTGCACCAACAGAAGTGCGAAAAGTGGTTTTTCAACACTAACACAAGTGCAAAAAGTGGTTTTTCAACACTAACACAAGTGCGAAAAGTGGTTTTTCAACACTAACACAAGTGCGAAAAGTGTTTTTGCACACTAATACAAGTGCAAAAGTGGTTTCCTGCACCAACACAAGTGCGAAAAGTGGTTTTTCAACACTAACACAAGTGCGAAAAGTGGTTTTTCAACACTAACACAAGTGCGAAAAGTGGTTTTCCCACACTAATACAAGTGCAAAAGTTGTTTCCTGCACCAACACAAGTGCGAAAAGTGGTTTTTCAACACGAACACAAGTGCGAAAAGTGGTTTTTCAACACTATCACAAGTGCAAAAAGTGTTTTTACCACACTAATACAAGTGCAAAAGTGGTTTCCTGCACCAACACAAGTGCGAAAAGTGGTTTTTCAGCACTAACACAAGTGCGAAAATTGGTTTTTCAACACTAACACAAGTGCGAAAAGTGGTTTTTCAACACTATCACAAGTGCAAAAAGTGTTTTTTCCACACTAATACAAGTGCAAAAGTGGTTTCCTGCACCAACACAAGTGCGAAAAGTGGTTTTTCAACACTAACACAAGTGCGAAAAGTGGTTTTTCAACACTAACACAAGTGCGAAAAGTGGTTTTTCAACACTATCACAAGTGCAAAAAGTGTTTTTTCCACACTAATACAAGTGCAAAAGTAGTTTCCTGCACCAACACAAGTGCGAAAAGTGGTTTTTCAACACTAACACAAGTGCGAAAAGTGTTTTTGCACACTAATACAAGTGCAAAAGTGGTTTCCTGCACCAACACAAGTGCGAAAAGTGGTTTTTCAACACTAACACAAGTGCGAAAAGTGGTTTTTCAACACTAACACAAGTGCGAAAAGTGGTTTTCCCACACTAATACAAGTGCAAAAGTGGTTTCCTGCACCAACACAAGTGCGAAAAGTGGTTTTTCAACACGAACACAAGTGCGAAAAGTGGTTTTTCAACACTATCACAAGTGCAAAAAGTGTTTTTACCACACTAATACAAGTGCAAAAGTGGTTTCCTGCACCAACACAAGTGCGAAAAGTGGTTTTTCAACACTAACACAAGTGCGAAAAGTGGTTTTTCAACACTATCACAAGTGCAAAAAGTGTTTTTTCCACACTAATACAAGTGCAAAAGTGGTTTCCTGCACCAACACAAGTGCGAAAAGTGGTTTTTCAACACTAACACAAGTGCGAAAAGTGGTTTTTCAACACTAACACAAGTGCGAAAAGTGGTTTTTCAACACTATCACAAGTGCAAAAAGTGTTTTTTCCACACTAATACAAGTGCAAAAGTGGTTTCCTGCACCAACACAAGTGTGAAAAGTGGTTTTTCAACACTAACACAAGTGCGAAAAGTGGTTTTTCAACACTATCACAAGTGCAAAAAGTGTTTTTTCCACACTAATACAAGTGCAAAAGTGGTTTCCTGCACCAACACAAGTGCGAAAAGTCGTTTTTAAACACTAACACAAGTGCGAAAAGTGGTTTTTCAACACTATCACAAGTGCAAAAAGTGTTTTTTCCACACTAATACAAGTGCAAAAGTGGTTTCCTGCACCAGCACAAGTGCGAAAAGTGGTTTTTCAACACTAACACAAGTGCGAAAAGTGGTTTTTCAACACTAACACAAGTGCGAAAAGTGGTTTTTCCACACTAATACAAGTGCAAAAGTTGTTTCCTGAACCAACACAAGTGCGAAAAGTGGTTTTTAAACACTAACACAAATGCGAAAAGTGGTTTTTCAACACTATCACAAGTGCAAAAAGTGTTTTTTCCACACTAATACAAGTGCAAAAGTGGTTTCCTGCACCAACACAAGTGCGAAAAGTGGTTTTTCAACACTAACACAAGTGCGAAAAGTGGTTTTTCAACACTATCACAAGTGCAAAAAGTGTTTTTTCCACACTAATACAAGTGCAAAAGTGGTTTCCTGCACCAACACAAGTGCGAAAAGTGGTTTTTCAACACTAACACAAGTGCGAAAAGTGGTTTTTCAACACTAACACAAGTGCGAAAAGTGGTTTTTCCACACTAATACAAGTGCAAAAGTGGTTTCCTGCACCAACACAAGTGCGAAAAGTGATTTTTCAACACTAACACAAGTGCAAAAAGTGGTTTTTCAACACTATCACAAGTGCAAAAAGTGTTTTTACGACACTAATACAAGTGCAAAAGTGGTTTCCTGCACCAACACAAGTGTGAAAAGTGGTTTTTCAACACTAATACAAGTGCAAAAGTGGTTTCCTGCACCAACACAAGTGCGAAAAGTGGTTTTTCAACACTAACACAAGTGCGAAAAGTGGTTTTTCAACACTATCACAAGTGCAAAAAGTGTTTTTTCCACACTAATACAAGTGCAAAAGTGGTTTCCTGCACCAACACAAGTGCGAAAAGTGGTTTTTCAACACTAACACAAGTGCGAAAAGTGGTTTTTCAACACTAACACAAGTGCGAAAAGTGGTTTTTCAACACTAACACAAGTGCGAAAAGTGGTTTTTCCACACTAATACAAGTGCAAAAGTGGTTTCCTGCACCAACAGAAGTGCGAAAAGTGGTTTTTCAACACTAACACAAGTGCAAAAAGTGGTTTTTCAACACTAACACAAGTGCGAAAAGTGGTTTTTCAACACTAACACAAGTGCGAAAAGTGTTTTTGCACACTAATACAAGTGCAAAAGTGGTTTCCTGCACCAACACAAGTGCGAAAAGTGGTTTTTCAACACTAACACAAGTGCGAAAAGTGGTTTTTCAACACTAACACAAGTGCGAAAAGTGGTTTTCCCACACTAATACAAGTGCAAAAGTTGTTTCCTGCACCAACACAAGTGCGAAAAGTGGTTTTTCAACACGAACACAAGTGCGAAAAGTGGTTTTTCAACACTATCACAAGTGCAAAAAGTGTTTTTACCACACTAATACAAGTGCAAAAGTGGTTTCCTGCACCAACACAAGTGCGAAAAGTGGTTTTTCAGCACTAACACAAGTGCGAAAATTGGTTTTTCAACACTAACACAAGTGCGAAAAGTGGTTTTTCAACACTATCACAAGTGCAAAAAGTGTTTTTTCCACACTAATACAAGTGCAAAAGTGGTTTCCTGCACCAACACAAGTGCGAAAAGTGGTTTTTCAACACTAACACAAGTGCGAAAAGTGGTTTTTCAACACTAACACAAGTGCGAAAAGTGGTTTTTCAACACTATCACAAGTGCAAAAAGTGTTTTTTCCACACTAATACAAGTGCAAAAGTAGTTTCCTGCACCAACACAAGTGCGAAAAGTGGTTTTTCAACACTAACACAAGTGCGAAAAGTGTTTTTGCACACTAATGCAAGTGCAAAAGTGGTTTCCTGCACCAACACAAGTGCGAAAAGTGGTTTTTCAACACTAACACAAGTGCGAAAAGTGGTTTTTCAACACTAACACAAGTGCGAAAAGTGGTTTTCCCACACTAATACAAGTGCAAAAGTGGTTTCCTGCACCAACACAAGTGCGAAAAGTGGTTTTTCAACACGAACACAAGTGCGAAAAGTGGTTTTTCAACACTATCACAAGTGCAAAAAGTGTTTTTACCACACTAATACAAGTGCAAAAGTGGTTTCCTGCACCAACACAAGTGCGAAAAGTGGTTTTTCAACACTAACACAAGTGCGAAAAGTGGTTTTTCAACACTATCACAAGTGCAAAAAGTGTTTTTTCCACACTAATACAAGTGCAAAAGTGGTTTCCTGCACCAACACAAGTGCGAAAAGTGGTTTTTCAACACTAACACAAGTGCGAAAAGTGGTTTTTCAACACTAACACAAGTGCGAAAAGTGGTTTTTCAACACTATCACAAGTGCAAAAAGTGTTTTTTCCACACTAATACAAGTGCAAAAGTGGTTTCCTGCACCAACACAAGTGTGAAAAGTGGTTTTTCAACACTAACACAAGTGCGAAAAGTGGTTTTTCAACACTATCACAAGTGCAAAAAGTGTTTTTTCCACACTAATACAAGTGCAAAAGTGGTTTCCTGCACCAACACAAGTGCGAAAAGTCGTTTTTAAACACTAACACAAGTGCGAAAAGTGGTTTTTCAACACTATCACAAGTGCAAAAAGTGTTTTTTCCACACTAATACAAGTGCAAAAGTGGTTTCCTGCACCAGCACAAGTGCGAAAAGTGGTTTTTCAACACTAACACAAGTGCGAAAAGTGGTTTTTCAACACTAACACAAGTGCGAAAAGTGGTTTTTCCACACTAATACAAGTGCAAAAGTTGTTTCCTGAACCAACACAAGTGCGAAAAGTGGTTTTTAAACACTAACACAAATGCGAAAAGTGGTTTTTCAACACTATCACAAGTGCAAAAAGTGTTTTTTCCACACTAATACAAAATGCAAAAGTGGTTTCCTGCACCAACACAAGTGCGAAAAGTGGTTTTTCAACACTAACACAAGTGCGAAAAGTGGTTTTTCAACACTAACACAAGTACTAAAAGTGGTTTTTCCACACTAATACAAGTGCAAAAGTGGTTTCCTGAACCAACACAAGTGCGAAAAGTGGTTTTTCAACACTAACACAAGTGCGAAAAGTAGTTTTTCAACACTAACACAAGTGCGAAAAGTGGTTTTTCCACACTAATACAAGTGCAAAAGTGGTTTCCTGCACCAACACAAGTGCGAAAAGTGGTTTTTCAACACTAACACAAGTGCGAAAAGTGGTTTTTCAACACTATCACAAGTGCAAAAAGTGTTTTTACCACACTAATACAAGTGCAAAGGTGGTTTCCTGCACCAACACAAGTGCGAAAAGTGGTTTTTCAACACTAACACAAGTGCGAAAAGTGGTTTTTCAACACTATCACAAGTGCAAAAAGTGTTTTTACCACACTAATACAAGTGCAAAAGTGGTTTCCTGCACCAACACAAGTGCGAAAAGTGGTTTTTCAACACTAACACAAGTGCGAAAAGTGGTTTTTCAACACTAACACAAGTGCGAAAAGTGGTTTTTCAACACTATCACAAGTGCAAAAAGTGTTTTTTCCACACTAATACAAGTGCAAAAGTGGTTTCCTGCACCAACACAAGTGCGAAAAGTGGTTTTTCAACACTAACACAAGTGCGAAAAGTGGTTTTTCAACACTATCACAAGTGCAAAAAGTGTTTTTTCCACACTAATACAAGTGCAAAAGTGGTTTCCTGCACCAACACAAGTGCGAAAAGTGGTTTTTCAACACTATCACAAGTGCAAAAAGTGTTTTTTCCACACTAATACAAGTGCAAAAGTTGTTTCCTGAACCAACACAAGTGCGAAAAGTGGTTTTTAAACACTAACACAAATGCGAAAAGTGGTTTTTCAACACTATCACAAGTGCAAAAAGTGTTTTTTCCACACTAATACAAGTGCAAAAGTGGTTTCCTGCACCAACACAAGTGCGAAAAGTGGTTTTTCAACACTAACACAAGTGCAAAAAGTGGTTTTTCAACACTAACACAAGTACGAAAAGTGGTTTTTCCACACTAATACAAGTGCAAAAGTGGTTTCCTGAACCAACACAAGTGCGAAAAGTGGTTTTTCAACACTAACACAAGTGCGAAAAGTGGTTTTTCAACACTAACACAAGTGCGAAAAGTGGTTTTTCCACACTAATACAAGTGCAAAAGTGGTTTCCTGCACCAACACAAGTGCGAAAAGTGGTTTTTCAACACTAACACAAGTGCGAAAAGTGGTTTGTCAACACTATCACAAGTGCAAAAAGTGTTTTTACCACACTAATACAAGTGCAAAGGTGGTTTCCTGCACCAACACAAGTGCGAAAAGTGGTTTTTCAACACTAACACAAGTGCGAAAAGTGGTTTTTCAACACTATCACAAGTGCAAAAAGTGTTTTTACCACACTAATACAAGTGCAAAAGTGGTTTCCTGCACCAACACAAGTGCGAAAAGTGGTTTTTCAACACTAACACAAGTGCGAAAAGTGGTTTTTCAACACTAACACAAGTGCGAAAAGTGGTTTTTCAACACTATCACAAGTGCAAAAAGTGTTTTTTCCACACTAATACAAGTGCAAAAGTGGTTTCCTGCACCAACACAAGTGCGAAAAGTGGTTTTTCAACACTAACACAAGTGCGAAAAGTGGTTTTTCAACACTAACACAAGTGCGAAAAGTGTTTTTTCCACACTAATACAAGTGCAAAAGTGGTTTACTGCACCAACACAAGTGCGAAAAGTGGTTTTTCAACACTAACACAAGTGCGAAAAGTGGTTTTTCAACACTATCACAAGTGCAAAAAGTGTTTTTTCCACACTAATACAAGTGCAAAAGTGGTTTCCTGCACCAACACAAGTGCGAAAAGTGGTTTTTCAACACGAACACAAGTGCGAAAATTGGTTTTTCAACACTAACACAAGTGCGAAAAGTGTTTTTTCCACACTAATACAAGTGCAAAAGTGGTTTCCTGCACCAACACAAGTGCAAAAAGTGGTTTTTCAACACTAACACAAGTGCAAAAAGTGGTTTTTCAACACTATCACAAGTGCAAAAAGTGTTTTTTCCACACTAATACAAGTGCAAAAGTGGTTTCCTGCACCAACACAAGTGCGAAAAGTGGTTTTTCAACACTAACACAAGTGCGAAAAGTGGTTTTTCAACACTATCACAAGTGCAAAAAGTGTTTTTACCACACTAATACAAGTGCAAAAGTGGTTTCCTGCACCAACACAAGTGCGAAAAGTGGTTTTTCAACACTAACACAAGTGTGAAAAGTGGTTTTTCAACACTAACACAAGTGCGAAAAGTGGTTTTCCCACACTAATACAAGTGCAAAAGTGGTTTCCTGCACCAACACAAGTGCGAAAAGTGGTTTTTCAACACGAACACAAGTGCGAAAAGTGGTTTTTCAACACTATCACAAGTGCAAAAAGTGTTTTTACCACACTAATACAAGTGCAAAAGTGGTTTCCTGCACCAACACAAGTGCGAAAAGTGGTTTTTCAACACTAACACAAGTGCGAAAAGTGGTTTTTCAACACTATCACAAGTGCAAAAAGTGTTTTTTCCACACTAATACAAGTGCAAAAGTGGTTTCCTGCACCAACACAAGTGCGAAAAGTGGTTTTTCAACACTATCACAAGTGCAAAAAGTGTTTTTTCCACACTAATACAAGTGCAAAAGTTGTTTCCTGAACCAACACAAGTGCGAAAAGTGGTTTTTAAACACTAACACAAATGCGAAAAGTGGTTTTTCAACACTATCACAAGTGCAAAAAGTGTTTTTTCCACACTAATACAAGTGCAAAAGTGGTTTCCTGCACCAACACAAGTGCGAAAAGTGGTTTTTCAACACTAACACAAGTGCGAAAAGTGGTTTTTCAACACTAACACAAGTACGAAAAGTGGTTTTTCCACACTAATACAAGTGCAAAAGTGGTTTCCTGAACCAACACAAGTGCGAAAAGTGGTTTTTCAACACTAACACAAGTGCGAAAAGTGGTTTTTCAACACTAACACAAGTGCGAAAAGTGGTTTTTCCACACTAATACAAGTGCAAAAGTGGTTTCCTGCACCAACACAAGTGCGAAAAGTGGTTTTTTAACACTAACACAAGTGCGAAAAGTGGTTTGTCATCACTATCACAAGTGCAAAAAGTGTTTTTACCACACTAATACAAGTGCAAAGGTGGTTTCCTGCACCAACACAAGTGCGAAAAGTGGTTTTTCAACACTAACACAAGTGCGAAAAGTGGTTTTTCAACACTAACACAAGTGCGAAAAGTGGTTTTTCAACACTATCACAAGTGCAAAAAGTGTTTTTTCCACACTAATACAAGTGCAAAAGTGGTTTCCTGCACCAACACAAGTGCGAAAAGTGGTTTTTCAACACTAACACAAGTGCGAAAAGTGGTTTTTCAACACTAACACAACTGCGAAAAGTGTTTTTTCCACACTAATACAAGTGCAAAAGTGGTTTACTGCACCAACACAAGTGCGAAAAGTGGTTTTTCAACACTAACACAAGTGCGAAAAGTGGTTTTTCAACACTATCACAAGTGCAAAAAGTGTTTTTTCCACACTAATACAAGTGCAAAAGTGGTTTCCTGCAACAACACAAGTGCGAAAAGTGGTTTTTCAACACGAACACAAGTGCGAAAATTGGTTTTTCAACACTAACACAAGTGCGAAAAGTGTTTTTTCCACACTAATACAAGTGCAAAAGTGGTTTCCTGCACCAACACAAGTGCAAAAAGTGGTTTTTCAACACTAACACAAGTGCAAAAAGTGGTTTTTCAACACTATCACAAGTGCAAAAAGTGTTTTTTCCACACTAATACAAGTGCAAAAGTGGTTTCCTGCACCAACACAAGTGCGAAAAGTAGTTTTTCAACACTAACACAAGTGCGAAAAGTGGTTTTTCAACACTATCACAAGTGCAAAAAGTGTTTTTACCACACTAATACAAGTGCAAAAGTGGTTTCCTGCACCAACACAAGTGCGAAAAGTGGTTTTTCAACACTAACACAAGTGCGAAAAGTGGTTTTTCAACACTAACACAAGTGCGAAAAGTGGTTTTCCCACACTAATACAAGTGCAAAAGTGGTTTCCTGCACCAACACAAGTGCGAAAAGTGGTTTTTCAACACGAACACAAGTGCGAAAAGTGGTTTTTCAACACTATCACAAGTGCAAAAAGTGTTTTTACCACACTAATACAAGTGCAAAAGTGGTTTCCTGCACCAACACAAGTGCGAAAAGTGGTTTTTCAACACTATCACAAGTGCAAAAAGTGTTTTTACCACACTAATACAAGTGCAAAAGTGGTTTCCTGCAACAACACAAGTGCGAAAAGTGGTTTTTCAACACTAACACAAGTGCGAAAAGTGGTTTTTAAACACTAACACAAGTGCGAAAAGTGTTTTTTCCACACTAATACATGTGCAAAAGTGGTTTCCTGCACCAACACAAGTGCGAAAAGTGGTTTTTCAACACTAACACAAGTGCCAAAAGTGGTTTTTCAACACTATCACAAGTGCAAAAAGTGTTTTTTCCACACTAATACAAGTGCAAAAGTGGTTTCCTGCACCAACACAAGTGCGAAAAGTGGTTTTTAAACACTAACACAAGTGCGAAAAGTGGTTTTTCAACACTATCACAAGTGCAAAAAGTGTTTTTTCCACACTAATACAAGTGCAAAAGTGGTTTCCTGCACCAGCACAAGTGCGAAAAGTGGTTTTTCAACACTAACACAAGTGCGAAAAGTGGTTTTTCAACACTAACACAAGTGCGAAAAGTGGTTTTTCCACACTAATACAAGTGCAAAAGTTGTTTCCTGAACCAACACAAGTGCGAAAAGTGTTTTTAAACACTAACACAAATGCGAAAAGTGTTTTTTCAACACTATCACAAGTGCAAAAAGTGTTTTTTCCACACTAATACAAGTGCAAAAGTGGTTTCCTGCACCAACACAAGTGCGAAAAGTGGTTTTTCAACACTAACACAAGTGCAAAAAGTGGTTTTTCAACACTAACACAAGTACGAAAAGTGGTTTTTCCACACTAATACAAGTGCAAAAGTGGTTTCCTGAACCAACACAAGTGCGAAAAGTGGTTTTTCAACACTAACACAAGTGCAAAAAGTGGTTTTTCAACACTAACACAAGTGCGAAAAGTGGTTTTTCCACACTAATACAAGTGCAAAAGTGGTTTCCTGCACCAACACAAGTGCGAAAAGTGGTTTTTCAACACTAACACAAGTGCGAAAAGTGGTTTTTCAACACTATCACAAGTGCGAAAAGTGGTTTTTCCACACTAATACAAGTGCAAAAGTGGTTTCCTGCACCAACACAAGTGCGAAAAGTGGTTTTTCAACACTAACACAAGTGCGAAAAGTGGTTTTTCAACACTAACACAAGTGCGAAAAGTGGTTTTTCAACACTAACACAAGTGCGAAAAGTGGTTTTTCAACACTAACACAAGTGCGAAAAGTGGTTTTTCAACACTAACACAAGTGCGAAAAGTGTTTTTTCCACACTAATACAAGTGCAAAAGTGGTTCCTGCACCAACACAAGTGCGAAAAGTGGTTTTTCAACACTAACACAAGTGCGAAAAGTGGTTTTTCAACACTAACACAAGTGCGAAAAGTGTTTTTTCCACACTAATGCAAGTGCAAAAGTGGTTTCCTGCACCAACACAAGTGCGAAAAGTGGTTTTTCAACACTAAAACAAGTGCGAAAAGTGGTTTTTCAACACTAACACAAATGCGAAAAGTGGTTTTTCAACACTATCACAAGTGCAAAAAGTGTTTTTTCCACACTAATACAAGTGCAAAAGTGGTTTCCTGCACCAACACAAGTGCGAAAAGTGGTTTTTCAACACTAACACAAGTGCGAAAAGTGGTTTTTCAACACTAACACAAGAACGAAAAGTGGTTTTTCCACACTAATACAAGTGCAAAAGTGGTTTCCTGAACCAACACAAGTGCGAAAAGTGGTTTTTCAACACTAACACAAGTGCGAAAAGTGGTTTTTCAACACTAACACAAGTGCGAAAAGTGGTTTTTCCACACTAATACAAGTGCAAAAGTGGTTTCCTGCACCAACACAAGTGCGAAAAGTGGTTTTTCAACACTAACACAAGTGCGAAAAGTGGTTTTTCAACACTATCACAAGTGCAAAAAGTGTTTTTACCAAACTAATACAAGTGCAAAGGTGGTTTCCTGCACCAACACAAGTGCGAAAAGTGTTTCTTCAACACTAACACAAGTGCGAAAAGTGGTTTTTCAACACTATCACAAGTGCAAAAAGTGTTTTTACCACACTAATACAAGTGCAAAAGTGGTTTCCTGCACCAACACAAGTGCGAAAAGTGGTTTTTCAACACTAACACAAGTGCGAAAAGTGGTTTTTCAACACTAACACAAGTGCGAAAAGTGGTTTTTCAACACTATCACAAGTGCAAAAAGTGTTTTTTCCACACTAATACAAGTGCAAAAGTGGTTTCCTGCACCAACACAAGTGCGAAAAGTGGTTTTTCAACACTAACACAAGTGCGAAAAGTGGTTTTTCAACACTATCACAAGTGCAAAAAGTGTTTTTTCCACACTAATACAAGTGCAAAAGTGGTTTCCTGCACCAACACAAGTGCGAAAAGTGGTTTTTCAACACTATCACAAGTGCAAAAGTGTTTTTTCCACACTAATACAAGTGCAAAAGTTGTTTCCTGAACCAACACAAGTGCGAAAAGTGGTTTTTAAACACTAACACAAATGCGAAAAGTGGTTTTTCAACACTATCACAAGTGCAAAAAGTGTTTTTTCCACACTAATACAAGTGCAAAAGTGGTTTCCTGCACCAACACAAGTGCGAAAAGTGGTTTTTCAACACTAACACAAGTGCGAAAAGTGGTTTTTCAACACTAACACAAGTACGAAAAGTGGTTTTTCCACACTAATACAAGTGCAAAAGTGGTTTCCTGAACCAACACAAGTGCGAAAAGTGGTTTTTCAACACTAACACAAGTGCGAAAAGTGGTTTTTCAACACTAACACAAGTGCGAAAAGTGGTTTTTCCACACTAATACAAGTGCAAAAGTGGTTTCCTGCACCAACACAAGTGCGAAAAGTGGTTTTTCAACACTAACACAAGTGCGAAAAGTGGTTTGTCAACACTATCACAAGTGCAAAAAGTGTTTTTACCACACTAATACAAGTGCAAAGGTGGTTTCCTGCACCAACACAAGTGCGAAAAGTGGTTTTTCAACACTAACACAAGTGCGAAAAGTGGTTTTTCAACACTATCACAAGTGCAAAAAGTGTTTTTACCACACTAATACAAGTGCAAAAGTGGTTTCCTGCACCAACACAAGTGCGAAAAGTGGTTTTTCAACACTAACACAAGTGCGAAAAGTGGTTTTTCAACACTAACACAAGTGCGAAAAGTGGTTTTTCAACACTATCACAAGTGCAAAAAGTGTTTTTTCCACACTAATACAAGTGCAAAAGTGGTTTCCTGCACCAACACAAGTGCGAAAAGTGGTTTTTCAACACTAACACAAGTGCGAAAAGTGGTTTTTCAACACTAACACAAGTGCGAAAAGTGTTTTTTCCACACTAATACAAGTGCAAAAGTGGTTTACTGCACCAACACAAGTGCGAAAAGTGGTTTTTCAACACTAACACAAGTGCGAAAAGTGGTTTTTCAACACTATCACAAGTGCAAAAAGTGTTTTTTCCACACTAATACAAGTGCAAAAGTGGTTTCCTGCACCAACACAAGTGCGAAAAGTGGTTTTTCAACACGAACACAAGTGCGAAAATTGGTTTTTCAACACTAACACAAGTGCAAAAAGTGTTTTTTCCACACTAATACAAGTGCAAAAGTGGTTTCCTGCACAAACACAAGTGCAAAAAGTGGTTTTTCAACACTAACACAAGTGCAAAAAGTGGTTTTTCAACACTATCACAAGTGCAAAAAGTGTTTTTTCCACACTAATACAAGTGCAAAAGTGGTTTCCTGCACCAACACAAGTGCGAAAAGTGGTTTTTCAACACTAACACAAGTGCGAAAAGTGGTTTTTCAACACTATCACAAGTGCAAAAAGTGTTTTTACCACACTAATACAAGTGCAAAAGTGGTTTCCTGCACCAACACAAGTGCGAAAAGTGGTTTTTCAACACTAACACAAGTGCGAAAAGTGGTTTTTCAACACTAACACAAGTGCGAAAAGTGGTTTTCCCACACTAATACAAGTGCAAAAGTGGTTTCCTGCACCAACACAAGTGCGAAAAGTGGTTTTTCAACACGAACACAAGTGCGAAAAGTGGTTTTTCAACACTATCACAAGTGCAAAAAGTGTTTTTACCACACTAATACAAGTGCAAAAGTGGTTTCCTGCACCAACACAAGTGCGAAAAGTGGTTTTTCAACACTATCACAAGTGCAAAAAGTGTTTTTACCACACTAATACAAGTGCAAAAGTGGTTTCCTGCAACAACACAAGTGCGAAAAGTGGTTTTTCCACACTAACACAAGTGCGAAAAGTGGTTTTTAAACACTAACACAAGTGCGAAAAGTGTTTTTTCCACACTAATACATGTGCAAAAGTGGTTTCCTGCACCAACACAAGTGCGAAAAGTGGTTTTTCAACACTAACACAAGTGCGAAAAGTGTTTTTTCCACACTAATACAAGTGCAAAAGTGGTTTCCTGCACCAACACAAGTGCGAAAAGTGGTTTTTCAACACTAACACAAGTGCGAAAAGTGGTTTTTCAACACTAACACAAGTGCGAAAAGTGGTTTTTCCACACTAATACAAGTGCAAAAGTGGTTTCCTGCACCAACACAAGTGCGAAAAGTGGTTTTTCAGCACTAACACAAGTGCGAAAAGTGGTTTTTCAACACTATCACAAGTGCAAAAAGTGTTTTTTCCACACTAATACAAGTGCAAAAGTGGTTTCCTGCACCAACACAAGTGCGAAAAGTGGTTTTTCAACACTAACACAAGTGCGAAAAGTGGTTTTTCAACACTAACACAAGTGCGAAAAGTGGTTTTTCAACACTAACACAAGTGCGAAAAGTGGTTTTTCAACACTATCACAAGTGCAAAAAGTGTTTTTTCCACACTAATACAAGTGCAAAAGTGGTTTCCTGCACCAACACAAGTGCGAAAAGTGGTTTTTCAACACTAACACAAGTGCGAAAAGTGGTTTTTCAACACTAACACAAGTGCGAAAAGTGGTTTTTCAACACTATCACAAGTGCAAAAAGTGTTTTTTCCACACTAATACAAGTGCAAAAGTGGTTTCCTGCACCAACACAAGTGTGAAAAGTGGTTTTTCAACACTAACACAAGTGCGAAAAGTGGTTTTTCAACACTATCACAAGTGCAAAAAAGTGTTTTTTCCACACTAATACAAGTGCAAAAGTGGTTTCCTGCACCAACACAAGTGTGAAAAGTGTTTTTTAAACACTAACACAAGTGCGAAAAGTGGTTTTTCAACACTAACACAAGTGCGAAAAGTGGTTTTTCCACACTAATACAAGTGCAAAAGTGGTTTCCTGCACCAACACAAGTGGGAAAAGTGGTTTTTCAACACTAACACAAGTGCAAAAAGTGGTTTTTCAACACTATCACAAGTGCAAAAAGTGTTTTTTCCACACTAATACAAGTGCAAAAGTGGTTTCCTGCACCAACACAAGTGCGAAAAGTGGTTTTTCAACACTAACACAAGTGCGAAAAGTGTTTTTTCCACACTAACACAAGTGCGAAAAGTGTTTTTTCCACACTAATACAAGTGCAAAAGTGGTTTCCTGCACCAACACAAGTGCGAAAAGTGGTTTTTCAACACTAACACAAGTGCGAAAAGTGGTTTTTCAACACTAACACAAGTGCGAAAAGTGGTTTTTCAACACTATCACAAGTGCAAAAAGTGTTTTTTCCACACTAATACAAGTGCAAAAGTGGTTTCCTGCACCAACACAAGTGCGAAAAGTGGTTTTTCAACACTAACACAAGTGCGAAAAGTGGTTTTTCAACACTATCACAAGTGCAAAAAGTGTTTTTTCCACACTAATACAAGTGCAAAAGTGGTTTCCTGCACCAACACAAGTGCGAAAAGTGGTTTTTCAACACTAACACAAGTGCGAAAAGTGGTTTTTCAACACTAACACAAGTGCGAAAAGTGGTTTTTCCACACTAATACAAGTGCAAAAGTGGTTTCCTGCACCAACACAAGTGCGAAAAGTGGTTTTTCAACACTAACACAAGTGCAAAAAGTGGTTTTTCAACACTATCACAAGTGCAAAAAGTGTTTTTACGACACTAATACAAGTGCAAAAGTGGTTTCCTGCACCAACACAAGTGTGAAAAGTGGTTTTTCAACACTAATACAAGTGCAAAAGTGGTTTCCTGCACCAACACAAGTGCGAAAAGTGGTTTTTCAACACTAACACAAGTGCGAAAAGTGGTTTTTCAACACTATCACAAGTGCAAAAAGTGTTTTTTCCACACTAATACAAGTGCAAAAGTGGTTTCCTGCACCAACACAAGTGCAAAAAGTGGTTTTTCAACACTAACACAAGTGCGAAAAGTGGTTTTTCAACACTAACACAAGTGCGAAAAGTGGTTTTTCAACACTAACACAAGTGCGAAAAGTGGTTTTTCCACACTAATACAAGTGCAAAAGTGGTTTCCTGCACCAATACAAGTGCGAAAAGTGGTTTTTCAACACTAACACAAGTGCAAAAAGTGGTTTTTCAACACTAACACAAGTGCGAAAAGTGGTTTTTCAACACTAACACAAGTGCGAAAAGTGTTTTTGCACACTAATACAAGTGCAAAAGTGGTTTCCTGCACCAACACAAGTGCGAAAAGTGGTTTTTCAACACTAACACAAGTGCGAAAAGTGGTTTTTCAACACTAACACAAGTGCGAAAAGTGGTTTTCCCACACTAATACAAGTGCAAAAGTGGTTTCCTGCACCAACACAAGTGCGAAAAGTGGTTTTTCAACACGAACACAAGTGCGAAAAGTGGTTTTTCAACACTATCACAAGTGCAAAAAGTGTTTTTTCCACACTAATACAAGTGCAAAAGTGGTTTCCTGCACCAACACAAGTGCGAAAAGTGGTTTTTCAACACTAACACAAGTGCGAAAAGTGGTTTTTCAACACTATCACAAGTGCAAAAAGTGTTTTTTCCACACTAATACAAGTGCAAAAGTGGTTTCCTGCACCAACACAAGTGCGAAAAGTGGTTTTTCAACACTATCACAAGTGCAAAAAGTGTTTTTTCCACACTAATACAAGTGCAAAAGTTGTTTCCTGAACCAACACAAGTGCGAAAAGTGGTTTTTAAACACTAACACAAATGCGAAAAGTGGTTTTTCAACACTATCACAAGTGCAAAAAGTGTTTTTTCCACACTAATACAAGTGCAAAAGTGGTTTCCTGCACCAACACAAGTGCGAAAAGTGGTTTTTCAACACTAACACAAGTGCGAAAAGTGGTTTTTCAACACTAACACAAGTACGAAAAGTGGTTTTTCCACACTAATACAAGTGCAAAAGTGGTTTCCTGAACCAACACAAGTGCGAAAAGTGGTTTTTCAACACTAACACAAGTGCGAAAAGTGGTTTTTCAACACTAACACAAGTGCGAAAAGTGGTTTTTCCACACTAATACAAGTGCAAAAGTGGTTTCCTGCACCAACACAAGTGCGAAAAGTGGTTTTTCAACACTAACACAAGTGCGAAAAGTGGTTTGTCAACACTATCACAAGTGCAAAAAGTGTTTTTACCACACTAATACAAGTGCAAAGGTGGTTTCCTGCACCAACACAAGTGCGAAAAGTGGTTTTTCAACACTAACACAAGTGCGAAAAGTGGTTTTTCAACACTATCACAAGTGCAAAAAGTGTTTTTACCACACTAATACAAGTGCAAAAGTGGTTTCCTGCACCAACACAAGTGCGAAAAGTGGTTTTTCAACACTAACACAAGTGCGAAAAGTGGTTTTTCAACACTAACACAAGTGCGAAAAGTGGTTTTTCAACACTATCACAAGTGCAAAAAGTGTTTTTTCCACACTAATACAAGTGCAAAAGTGGTTTCCTGCACCAACACAAGTGCGAAAAGTGGTTTTTCAACACTAACACAAGTGCGAAAAGTGGTTTTTCAACACTAACACAAGTGCGAAAAGTGTTTTTTCCACACTAATACAAGTGCAAAAGTGGTTTACTGCACCAACACAAGTGCGAAAAGTGGTTTTTCAACACTAACACAAGTGCGAAAAGTGGTTTTTCAACACTATCACAAGTGCAAAAAGTGTTTTTTCCACACTAATACAAGTGCAAAAGTGGTTTCCTGCACCAACACAAGTGCGAAAAGTGGTTTTTCAACACGAACACAAGTGCGAAAATTGGTTTTTCAACACTAACACAAGTGCAAAAAGTGTTTTTTCCACACTAATACAAGTGCAAAAGTGGTTTCCTGCACCAACACAAGTGCAAAAAGTGGTTTTTCAACACTAACACAAGTGCAAAAAGTGGTTTTTCAACACTATCACAAGTGCAAAAAGTGTTTTTTCCACACTAATACAAGTGCAAAAGTGGTTTCCTGCACCAACACAAGTGCGAAAAGTGGTTTTTCAACACTAACACAAGTGCGAAAAGTGGTTTTTCAACACTATCACAAGTGCAAAAAGTGTTTTTACCACACTAATACAAGTGCAAAAGTGGTTTCCTGCACCAACACAAGTGCGAAAAGTGGTTTTTCAACACTAACACAAGTGCGAAAAGTGGTTTTTCAACACTAACACAAGTGCGAAAAGTGGTTTTCCCACACTAATACAAGTGCAAAAGTGGTTTCCTGCACCAACACAAGTGCGAAAAGTGGTTTTTCAACACGAACACAAGTGCGAAAAGTGGTTTTTCAACACTATCACAAGTGCAAAAAGTGTTTTTACCACACTAATACAAGTGCAAAAGTGGTTTCCTGCACCAACACAAGTGCGAAAAGTGGTTTTTCAACACTATCACAAGTGCAAAAAGTGTTTTTACCACACTAATACAAGTGCAAAAGTGGTTTCCTGCAACAACACAAGTGCGAAAAGTGGTTTTTCCACACTAACACAAGTGCGAAAAGTGGTTTTTAAACACTAACACAAGTGCGAAAAGTGTTTTTTCCACACTAATACATGTGCAAAAGTGGTTTCCTGCACCAACACAAGTGCGAAAAGTGGTTTTTCAACACTAACACAAGTGCGAAAAGTGTTTTTTCCACACTAATACAAGTGCAAAAGTGGTTTCCTGCACCAACACAAGTGCGAAAAGTGGTTTTTCAACACTAACACAAGTGCGAAAAGTGGTTTTTCAACACTAACACAAGTGCGAAAAGTGGTTTTTCCACACTAATACAAGTGCAAAAGTGGTTTCCTGCACCAACACAAGTGCGAAAAGTGGTTTTTCAGCACTAACACAAGTGCGAAAAGTGGTTTTTCAACACTATCACAAGTGCAAAAAGTGTTTTTTCCACACTAATACAAGTGCAAAAGTGGTTTCCTGCACCAACACAAGTGCGAAAAGTGGTTTTTCAACACTAACACAAGTGCGAAAAGTGGTTTTTCAACACTAACACAAGTGCGAAAAGTGGTTTTTCAACACTAACACAAGTGTGAAAAGTGGTTTTTCAACACTATCACAAGTGCAAAAAGTGTTTTTTCCACACTAATACAAGTGCAAAAGTGGTTTCCTGCACCAACACAAGTGCGAAAAGTGGTTTTTCAACACTAACACAAGTGCGAAAAGTGGTTTTTCAACACTAACACAAGTGCGAAAAGTGGTTTTTCAACACTATCACAAGTGCAAAAAGTGTTTTTTCCACACTAATACAAGTGCAAAAGTGGTTTCCTGCACCAACACAAGTGTGAAAAGTGGTTTTTCAACACTAACACAAGTGCGAAAAGTGGTTTTTCAACACTATCACAAGTGCAAAAAGTGTTTTTTCCACACTAATACAAGTGCAAAAGTGGTTTCCTGCACCAACACAAGTGTGAAAAGTGTTTTTTAAACACTAACACAAGTGCGAAAAGTGGTTTTTCAACACTAACACAAGTGCGAAAAGTGGTTTTTCCACACTAATACAAGTGCAAAAGTGGTTTCCTGCACCAACACAAGTGGGAAAAGTGGTTTTTCAACACTAACACAAGTGCAAAAAGTGGTTTTTCAACACTATCACAAGTGCAAAAAGTGTTTTTTCCACACTAATACAAGTGCAAAAGTGGTTTCCTGCACCAACACAAGTGCGAAAAGTGGTTTTTCAACACTAACACAAGTGCGAAAAGTGTTTTTTCCACACTAACACAAGTGCGAAAAGAGTTTTTTCCACACTAATACAAGTGCAAAAGTGGTTTCCTGCACCAACACAAGTGCGAAAAGTGGTTTTTCAACACTAACACAAGTGCGAAAAGTGGTTTTTCAACACTAACACAAGTGCGAAAAGTGGTTTTTCAACACTATCACAAGTGCAAAAAGTGTTTTTTCCACACTAATACAAGTGCAAAAGTGGTTTCCTGCACCAACACAAGTGCGAAAAGTGGTTTTTCAACACTAACACAAGTGCGAAAAGTGGTTTTTCAACACTATCACAAGTGCAAAAAGTGTTTTTTCCACACTAATACAAGTGCAAAAGTGGTTTCCTGCACCAACACAAGTGCGAAAAGTGGTTTTTCAACACTAACACAAGTGCGAAAAGTGGTTTTTCAACACTAACACAAGTGCGAAAAGTGGTTTTTCCACACTAATACAAGTGCAAAAGTGGTTTCCTGCACCAACACAAGTGCGAAAAGTGGTTTTTCAACACTAACACAAGTGCAAAAAGTGGTTTTTCAACACTATCACAAGTGCAAAAAGTGTTTTTACGACACTAATACAAGTGCAAAAGTGGTTTCCTGCACCAACACAAGTGTGAAAAGTGGTTTTTCAACACTAATACAAGTGCAAAAGTGGTTTCCTGCACCAACACAAGTGCGAAAAGTGGTTTTTCAACACTAACACAAGTGCGAAAAGTGGTTTTTCAACACTATCACAAGTGCAAAAAGTGTTTTTTCCACACTAATACAAGTGCAAAAGTGGTTTCCTGCACCAACACAAGTGCAAAAAGTGGTTTTTCAACACTAACACAAGTGCGAAAAGTGGTTTTTCAACACTAACACAAGTGCGAAAAGTGGTTTTTCAACACTAACACAAATGCGAAAAGTGGTTTTTCCACACTAATACAAGTGCAAAAGTGGTTTCCTGCACCAATACAAGTGCGAAAAGTGGTTTTTCAACACTAACACAAGTGCAAAAAGTGGTTTTTCAACACTAACACAAGTGCGAAAAGTGGTTTTTCAACACTAACACAAGTGCGAAAAGTGTTTTTGCACACTAATACAAGTGCAAAAGTGGTTTCCTGCACCAACACAAGTGCGAAAAGTGGTTTTTCAACACTAACACAAGTGCGAAAAGTGGTTTTTCAACACTAACACAAGTGCGAAAAGTGGTTTTCCCACACTAATACAAGTGCAAAAGTGGTTTCCTGCACCAACACAAGTGCGAAAAGTGGTTTTTCAACACGAACACAAGTGCGAAAAGTGGTTTTTCAACACTATCACAAGTGCAAAAAGTGTTTTTACCACACTAATACAAGTGCAAAAGTGGTTTCCTGCACCAACACAAGTGCGAAAAGTGGTTTTTCAACACTAACACAAGTGCGAAAATTGGTTTTTCAACACTAACACAAGTGCGAAAAGTGGTTTTTCAACACTATCACAAGTGCAAAAAGTGTTTTTTCCACACTAATACAAGTGCAAAAGTGGTTTCCTGCACCAACACAAGTGCGAAAAGTGGTTTTTCAACACTAACACAAGTGCGAAAAGTGGTTTTTCAACACTAACACAAGTGCGAAAAGTGGTTTTTCAACACTATCACAAGTGCAAAAAGTGTTTTTTCCACACTAATACAAGTGCAAAAGTAGTTTCCTGCACCAACACAAGTGCGAAAAGTGGTTTTTCAACACTAACACAAGTGCGAAAAGTGGTTTTTCAACACTAACACAAGTGCGAAAAGTGTTTTTGCACACTAATACAAGTGCAAAAGTGGTTTCCTGCACCAACACAAGTGCGAAAAGTGGTTTTTCAACACTAACACAAGTGCGAAAAGTGGTTTTTCAACACTAACACAAGTGCGAAAAGTGGTTTTCCCACACTAATACAAGTGCAAAAGTGGTTTCCTGCACCAACACAAGTGCGAAAAGTGGTTTTTCAACACGAACACAAGTGCGAAAAGTGGTTTTTCAACACTATCACAAGTGCAAAAAGTGTTTTTACCACACTAATACAAGTGCAAAAGTGGTTTCCTGCACCAACACAAGTGCGAAAAGTGGTTTTTCAACACTAACACAAGTGCGAAAAGTGGTTTTTCAACACTATCACAAGTGCAAAAAGTGTTTTTTCCACACTAATACAAGTGCAAAAGTGGTTTCCTGCACCATCACAAGTGCGAAAAGTGGTTTTTCAACACTAACACAAGTGCGAAAAGTGGTTTTTCAACACTAACACAAGTGCGAAAAGTGGTTTTTCAACACTATCACAAGTGCAAAAAGTGTTTTTTCCACACTAATACAAGTGCAAAAGTGGTTTCCTGCACCAACACAAGTGTGAAAAGTGGTTTTTCAACACTAACACAAGTGCGAAAAGTGGTTTTTCAACACTATCACAAGTGCAAAAAGTGTTTTTTCCACACTAATACAAGTGCAAAAGTGGCTTACTGCACCAACACAAGTGCGAAAAGTGGTTTTTAAACACTAACACAAGTGCGAAAAGTGGTTTTTCAACACTATCACAAGTGCAAAAAGTGTTTTTTCCACACTAATACAAGTGCAAAAGTGGTTTCCTGAACCAACACAAGTGCGAAAAGTGGTTTTTAAACACTAACACAAATGCGAAAAGTGGTTTTTCAACACTATCACAAGTGCAAAAAGTGTTTTTTCCACACTAATACAAGTGCAAAAGTGGTTTCCTGCACCAACACAAGTGCGAAAAGTGGTTTTTCAACACTAACACAAGTGCAAAAAGTGGTTTTTCAACACTAACACAAGTACGAAAAGTGGTTTTTCCACACTAATACAAGTGCAAAAGTGGTTTCCTGCACCAACACAAGTGTGAAAAGTGGTTTTTCAACACTAATACAAGTGCAAAAGTGGTTTCCTGCACCAACACAAGTGCGAAAAGTGGTTTTTCAACACTAACACAAGTGCGAAAAGTGGTTTTTCAACACTATCCCAAGTGCAAAAAGTGTTTTTTCCACACTAATACAAGTGCAAAAGTGGTTTCCTGCACCAACACAAGTGCAAAAAGTGGTTTTTCAACACTAACACAAGTGCGAAAAGTGGTTTTTCAACACTAACACAAGTGCGAAAAGTGGTTTTTCAACACTATCACAAGTGCAAAAAGTGTTTTTTCCACACTAATACAAGTGCAAAAGTGGTTTCCTGCACCAACACAAGTGCGAAAAGTGGTTTTTCAACACTAACACAAGTGCAAAAAGTGGTTTTTCAACACTATCACAAGTGCAAAAAGTGTTTTTACGACACTAATACAAGTGCAAAAGTGGTTTCCTGCACCAACACAAGTGTGAAAAGTGGTTTTTCAACACTAATACAAGTGCAAAAGTGGTTTCCTGCACCAACACAAGTGCGAAAAGTGGTTTTTCAACACTAACACAAGTGCGAAAAGTGGTTTTTCAACACTATCACAAGTGCAAAAAGTGTTTTTTCCACACTAATACAAGTGCAAAAGTGGTTTCCTGCACCAACACAAGTGCAAAAAGTGGTTTTTCAACACTAACACAAGTGCGAAAAGTGGTTTTTCAACACTAACACAAGTGCGAAAAGTGGTTTTTCAACACTAACACAAGTGCGAAAAGTGGTTTTTCCACACTAATACAAGTGCAAAAGTGGTTTCCTGCACCAATACAAGTGCGAAAAGTGGTTTTTCAACACTAACACAAGTGCAAAAAGTGGTTTTTCAACACTAACACAAGTGCGAAAAGTGGTTTTTCAACACTAACACAAGTGCGAAAAGTGTTTTTGCACACTAATACAAGTGCAAAAGTGGTTTCCTGCACCAACACAAGTGCGAAAAGTGGTTTTTCAACACTAACACAAGTGCGAAAAGTGGTTTTTCAACACTAACACAAGTGCGAAAAGTGGTTTTCCCACACTAATACAAGTGCAAAAGTGGTTTCCTGCATCAACACAAGTGCGAAAAGTGGTTTTTCAACACGAACACAAGTGCGAAAAGTGGTTTTTCAACACTATCACAAGTGCAAAAAGTGTTTTTACCACACTAATACAAGTGCAAAAGTGGTTTCCTGCACCAACACAAGTGCGAAAAGTGGTTTTTCAACACTAACACAAGTGCGAAAATTGGTTTTTCAACACTAACACAAGTGCGAAAAGTGGTTTTTCAACACTATCACAAGTGCAAAAAGTGTTTTTTCCACACTAATACAAGTGCAAAAGTGGTTTCCTGCACCAACACAAGTGCGAAAAGTGGTTTTTCAACACTAACACAAGTGCGAAAAGTGGTTTTTCAACACTAACACAAGTGCGAAAAGTGGTTTTTCAACACTATCACAAGTGCAAAAAGTGTTTTTTCCACACTAATACAAGTGCAAAAGTAGTTTCCTGCACCAACACAAGTGCGAAAAGTGGTTTTTCAACACTAACACAAGTGCGAAAAGTGGTTTTTCAACACTAACACAAGTGCGAAAAGTGTTTTTGCACACTAATACAAGTGCAAAAGTGGTTTCCTGCACCAACACAAGTGCGAAAAGTGGTTTTTCAACACGAACACAAGTGCGAAAAGTGGTTTTTCAACACTATCACAAGTGCAAAAAGTGTTTTTACCACACTAATACAAGTGCAAAAGTGGTTTCCTGCACCAACACAAGTGCGAAAAGTGGTTTTTCAACACTAACACAAGTGCGAAAAGTGGTTTTTCAACACTATCACAAGTGCAAAAAGTGTTTTTTCCACACTAATACAAGTGCAAAAGTGGTTTCCTGCACCATCACAAGTGCGAAAAGTGGTTTTTCAACACTAACACAAGTGCGAAAAGTGGTTTTTCAACACTAACACAAGTGCGAAAAGTGGTTTTTCAACACTATCACAAGTGCAAAAAGTGTTTTTTCCACACTAATACAAGTGCAAAAGTGGTTTCCTGCACCAACACAAGTGTGAAAAGTGGTTTTTCAACACTAACACAAGTGCGAAAAGTGGTTTTTCAACACTATCACAAGTGCAAAAAGTGTTTTTTCCACACTAATACAAGTGCAAAAGTGGTTTCCTGCACTAACACAAGTGCGAAAAGTGGTTTTTAAACACTAACACAAGTGCGAAAAGTGGTTTTTCAACACTAACACAAGTGCGAAAAGTGGTTTTTCCACACTAATACAAGTGCAAAAGTTGTTTCCTGAACCAACACAAGTGCGAAAAGTGGTTTTTAAACACTAACACAAATGCGAAAAGTGGTTTTTCAACACTATCACAAGTGCAAAAAGTGTTTTTTCCACACTAATACAAGTGCAAAAGTGGTTTCCTGCACCAACACAAGTGCGAAAAGTGGTTTTTCAACACTAACACAAGTGCAAAAAGTGGTTTTTCAACACTAACACAAGTACGAAAAGTGGTTTTTCCACACTAATACAAGTGCAAAAGTGGTTTCCTGAACCAACACAAGTGCGAAAAGTGGTTTTTCAACACTAACACAAGTGCGAAAAGTGGTTTTTCAACACTAACACAAGTGCGAAAAGTGGTTTTTCCACACTAATACAAGTGCAAAAGTGGTTTCCTGCACCAACACAAGTGCGAAAAGTGGTTTTTCAACACTAACACAAGTGCGAAAAGTGGTTTTTCAACACTATCACAAGTGCGAAAAGTGGTTTTTCCACACTAATACAAGTGCAAAAGTGGTTTCCTGCACCAACACAAGTGCGAAAAGTGGTTTTTCAACACTAACACAAGTGCGAAAAGTGGTTTTTCAACACTAACACAAGTGCGAAAAGTGGTTTTTCAACACTAACACAAGTGCGAAAAGTGGTTTTTCAACACTAACACAAGTGCGAAAAGTGGTTTTTCAACACTAACACAAGTGCGAAAAGTGTTTTTTCCACACTAATACAAGTGCAAAAGTGGTTTCCTGCACCAACACAAGTGCGAAAAGTGGTTTTTCAACACTAACACAAGTGCGAAAAGTGGTTTTTCAACACTAACACAAGTGCGAAAAGTGTTTTTTCCACACTAATGCAAGTGCGAAAGTGGTTTCCTGCACCAACACAAGTGCGAAAAGTGGTTTTTCAACACTAAAACAAGTGCGAAAAGTGGTTTTTCAACACTAACACAAGTGCGAAAAGTGGTTTTTCAACACTATCACAAGTGCAAAAAGTGTTTTTTCCACACTAATACAAGTGCAAAAGTGGTTTCCTGCACCAACACAAGTGCGAAAAGTGGTTTTTCAACACTAACACAAGTGCGAAAAGTGGTTTTTCAACACTAACACAAGTGCGAAAAGTGTTTTTTCCAAACTAATACAAGTGCAAAAGTGGTTTCCTGCACCAACACAAGTGCGAAAAGTGGTTTTTCAACACTAACACAAGTGCGAAAAGTGGTTTTTCAACACTAACACAAGTGCAAAAAGTGTTTTTCCCACACTAATACAAGTGCAAAAGTGGTTTCCTGCACCAACACAAGTGCGAAAAGTGGTTTTTCAACACGAACACAAGTGCGAAAAGTGGTTTTTCAACACTATCACAAGTGCAAAAAGTGTTTTTACCACACTAATACAAGTGCAAAAGTGGTTTCCTGCACCAACACAAGTGCGAAAAGTGGTTTTTCAACACTAACACAAGTGCGAAAAGTGGTTTTTCAACACTATCACAAGTGCAAAAAGTGTTTTTTCCACACTAATACAAGTGCAAAAGTGGTTTCCTGCACCAACACAAGTGCGAAAAGTGGTTTTTCAACACTAACACAAGTGCGAAAAGTGGTTTTTCAACACTAACACAAGTGCGAAAAGTGGTTTTTCAACACTATCACAAGTGCAAAAAGTGTTTTTTCCACACTAATACAAGTGCAAAAGTGGTTTCCTGCACCAACACAAGTGTGAAAAGTGGTTTTTCAACACTAACACAAGTGCGAAAAGTGGTTTTTCAACACTATCACAAGTGCAAAAAGTGTTTTTTCCACACTAATACAAGTGCAAAAGTGGTTTCCTGCACCAACACAAGTGCGAAAAGTGGTTTTTAAACACTAACACAAGTGCGAAAAGTGGTTTTTCAACACTATCACAAGTGCAAAAAGTGGTTTTTCCACACTAATACAAGTGCAAAAGTTGTTTCCTGCACCAACACAAGTGCGAAAAGTGGTTTTTCAACACTAACATAAGTGCGAAAAGTGGTTTTTCAACACTATCACAAGTGCAAAAAGTGTTTTTTCCACACTAATACAAGTGCAAAAGTGGTTTCCTGCACCAACACAAGTGCGGAAAGTGGTTTTTCAACACGAACGCAAGTGCGAAAATTGGTTTTTCAACACTAACACAAGTGCGAAAAGTGTTTTTTCCACACTAATACAAGTGCAAAAGTGGTTTCCTGCACCAACACAAGTGCAAAAAGTGGTTTTTCAACACTAACACAAGTGCAAAAAGTGGTTTTTCAACACTATCACAAGTGCAAAAAGTGTTTTTTCCACACTAATACAAGTGCAAAAGTGGTTTCCTGCACCAACACAAGTGCGAAAAGTGGTTTTTCAACACGAACACAAGTGCGAAAAGTGGTTTTTCAACACTATCACAAGTGCAAAAAGTGTTTTTACCACACTAATACAAGTGCAAAAGTGGTTTCCTGCACCAACACAAGTGCGAAAAGTGGTTTTTCAACACTAACACAAGTGCGAAAATTGGTTTTTCAACACTAACACAAGTGCGAAAAGTGGTTTTTCAACACTATCACAAGTGCAAAAAGTGTTTTTTCCACACTAATACAAGTGCAAAAGTGGTTTCCTGCACCAACACAAGTGCGAAAAGTGGTTTTTCAACACTAACACAAGTGCGAAAAGTGGTTTTTCAACACTAACACAAGTGCGAAAAGTGGTTTTTCAACACTATCACAAGTGCAAAAAGTGTTTTTTCCACACTAATACAAGTGCAAAAGTAGTTTCCTGCACCAACACAAGTGCGAAAAGTGGTTTTTCAACACTAACACAAGTGCGAAAAGTGGTTTTTCAACACTAACACAAGTGCGAAAAGTGTTTTTGCACACTAATACAAGTGCAAAAGTGGTTTCCTGCACCAACACAAGTGCGAAAAGTGGTTTTTCAACACTAACACAAGTGCGAAAAGTGGTTTTTTCAACACTAACACAAGTGCGAAAAGTGGTTTTCCCACACTAATACAAGTGCAAAAGTGGTTTCCTGCACCAACACAAGTGCGAAAAGTGGTTTTTCAACACGAACACAAGTGCGAAAAGTGGTTTTTCAACACTATCACAAGTGCAAAAAGTGTTTTTACCACACTAATACAAGTGCAAAAGTGGTTTCCTGCACCAACACAAGTGCGAAAAGTGGTTTTTCAACACTAACACAAGTGCGAAAAGTGGTTTTTCAACACTTATCACAAGTGCAAAAAGTGTTTTTCCACACTAATACAAGTGCAAAAGTGGTTTCCTGCTCCATCACAAGTGCGAAAAGTGGTTTTTCAACACTAACACAAGTGCGAAAAGTGGTTTTTCAACACTAACACAAGTGCGAAAAGTGGTTTTTCAACACTATCACAAGTGCAAAAAGTGTTTTTTCCACACTAATACAAGTGCAAAAGTGGTTTCCTGCACCAACACAAGTGTGAAAAAGTGGTTTTTCAACACTAACACAAGTGCGAAAAGTGGTTTTTCAACACTATCACAAGTGCAAAAAGTGTTTTTTCCACACTAATACAAGTGCAAAAGTGGCTTACTGCACCAACACAAGTGCGAAAAGTGGTTTTTAAACACTAACACAAGTGCGAAAAGTGGTTTTTCAACACTATCACAAGTGCAAAAAGTGTTTTTTCCACACTAATACAAGTGCAAAAGTGGTTTCCTGAACCAACACAAGTGCGAAAAGTGGTTTTTAAACACTACACAAATGCGGAAAAGTGGTTTTTCAACACTATCACAAGTGCAAAAAGTGTTTTTTCCACACTAATACAAGTGCAAAAGTGGTTTCCTGCACCAACACAAGTGCGAAAAGTGTTTTTCAACACTAACACAAAGTGCAAAAAGTGGTTTTTCAACACTAACACAAGTACGAAAAGTGGTTATTTCCACACTAATACAAGTGCAAAAGTGGTTTCCTGCACCAACACAAGTGTGAAAAGTGGTTTTTCAACACTAATACAAGTGCAAAAGTGGTTTCCTGCCACCAACACAAGTGCGAAAAGTGGTTTTTTCAACACTAACACAAGTGCGAAAAGTGGTTTTTTCAACACTATCCCAAGTGCAAAAGTGTTTTTTCCCGACACTAATACAAGTGCAAAAGTGGTTTCCTGCACCAACACAAGTGCAAAAAGTGGTTTTTCAACACTAACACAAGTGCGAAAAGTGGTTTTTCAACACTAACACAAGTGCGAAAAGTGGTTTTTCAACACTATCACAAGTGCAAAAAGTGTTTTTTTCCACACTAATACAAGTGCAAAAGTGGTTTCTTGCACCAACACAAGTGCGAAAAGTGGTTTTTCACCACTAACACAAGTGCAAAAAGTGGTTTTTCAACACTATCACAAGTGCAAAAAGTGTTTTTACGACACTAAATACAAGTGCAAAAGTGGTTTCCTGCACCAACACAAGTGTGAAAAGTGGTTTTTCAACACTAATACAAGTGCAAAAGTGGTTTCCTGCACCAACACAAGTGCGAAAAGTGGTTTTTCAACACTAACACAAGTGCGAAAAGTGGTTTTTTCAACACTATCACAAGTGCAAAAAGTGTTTTTTTCCACACTAATACAAGTGCAAAAGTGGTTTCCTGCACCAACACAAGTGCAAAAAGTGGTTTTTATTTGTTTTTTTGGTTGTTGGTTTTTTTTTTGGTTTGTGTTTTTTAGTGTTTGTTTTCGTTTTTGTTGGTTTGTTTTTTTTTTGTTTGTGTTTTTTTTTCAACACTAACACAAGTGCGAAAAGTGGTTTTTCAACACTAACACAAGTGCGAAAAGTGGTTTTTCAACACTAACACAAGTTGCGAAAAGTGGTTTTTCCACTAAAACTAATACAAGTGCAAAAGTGGTTTCCTGCACCAATACAAGTGCGAAAAGTGGTTTTTCAACACTAAACACAAGTGCAAAAAGTGGTTTTTCAACACTAACACAAGTGCGAAAAGTGGTTTTTCAACACTAACACAAGTGCGAAAAGTGTTTTTGCACACTAATACAAGTGCAAAAGTGGTTTCCTGCACCAACACAAGTGCGAAAAGTGGGTTTCTTCAACACTAACACAAGTGCGAAAAGTGGTTTTTCAACACTAACACAAGTGCGAAAAGTGGTTTTCCCACACTAATACAAGTGCAAAAGTGGTTTTCCTGCATCAACACAAGTGCGAAAAGTGGTTTTCAACACGAACAACAAGTGCGAAAAGTGGTTTTTCAACACTATCACAAGTGCAAAAAGTGTTTTTACCACACTAATACAAGTGCAAAAGTGGTTCCTGCACCAACACAAGTGCGAAAAGTGGTTTTTCAACACTAACACAAGTGCGAAAATTGGTTTTTCAACACTAACACAAGTGCGAAAAGTGGTTTTTTCAACACTATCACAAGTGCAAAAAGTGTTTTTTCCACACTAATACAAGTGCAAAAGTGGTTTTCCTGCACCAACACAAGTGCGGAAAGTGGTTTTTCAACACTAACACACAGTGCGAA